>NC_058134.1:107186967-107203996 GCF_016433145.1 Gracilinanus agilis
ACTTCCAGACCATTGAAATCCAAAAGCTTTTTACAGGGTAACAATAATCTGTCTCATTATACTGCTCTTATATGAGATGTTTAAAGTCAATTTTTTGCCCTTGTGGGCATATGGGTTTTTTTCTTAATTAAATTTCACATTATTATATGTGTCCTAATAATCCAGTCTGTCAATACATTTAAAATTTTATATTATATTTGCATATTTATGATGACATATAGTTATATATTCTATTATAATATATTTTATATCACAATACAACATTATACATAGAATAATATATAATATAATTATGTATATACAGATATATTTATTTTGCTGGTGGGGTTCAGACAATCCTGAATTTCTGCATGATAGAATTCAAGCTATCTCTCTTTTAATGGAGAATCCATATCCTTGTCAAAATATTTTGAATTATGATTCTATAATCCAGTGTTTAAACTTTCCCAGGTTTGTATCATTTATATATTGGTTTTAGTTTTTATCAAAATATCTCCTAAATAAGACTCTGAAGTCAGTGAGTCAACAACAAGCATTTATTTACTGATATATTTAAAACTTTACCTTTCCTTTTAGTATATCAGAAGAGTGACAAGAGCTAGGGAATTGGGGCTGACTTGCCCAAGGTCACATAGCTAGGAAGTATCTGGGGCCAGATTTCGACTCCAGACCTCTTGTCTCCAGGCCTGGCTCTCTATCCACTGAACAACCTAGCTGCTACTCAACATGCATTTGCTAAGTGCTTACCATGTCAGATACTGTATTAAGCACCACAGATACAAAGAAAGGACAAAATATAACTCTTGCCCTCAAGGTGTTCACAATCTAACTGGAGACACAGCATGAATGTACATGCAAGTATGGACAGGATGAATAGAAAGTGATCTCAGAGGAAAGTCACTGGCACTGAAGGCATCTGGAGTGAAAAATATGAAAGGAAACAATTCAGAATGTGCCATTGCCCCCTGAAGGGAAGCAAGAAATTGAGAAGAGTCCCTGGATAAGGAAGAACATTTGTGGTGATGGTGACTTGGGGAGATTTGAAATGGCCAGGCAGAGAGGGTGCAATGCCCTCTCTTGTTTGAAAGCTGAAATGGGTGATGGTATAAGCAAAGCTCAATAGGAGGAAGTAAGTACAATCATATTTGCAGGGAAAATACACTGAAAACCCTTTTGTCCTGTCAGGGATGGGAAGAAGAGGGGGGCAATGGGAAGAAAGAATAAATGGGGCTATGATGTAGGCTGATTGCATTAAGACTTCTACTCTGTACTTCAATCAGGGTAATTATTGGAGTGAAAGTGAAGACAAGGAACTGGTGCACCACTGATCAATTTATTCTATACATGGGATGTAGGAGGCTGTTATTATAAGCACAGAGGCCAGGTAAGATTTGAAGATGGCTGGACATTATGGACCTGGAAAAAAAGTCTTATTTAGTGCCTCTCCATGAGAGTTAAGCCCTTTGTACTCAAAACTTTGCAAGTATTAATCCTCTGCTTGTAAGCAGAAATGATTGCTGAATATGGCAATGATGAGATTCAACCAGGTCATCCCTTAGAGTACTTTCCCTCAGGCACTGCTGTTCTCCAAATATGTTTTTGTCTCTTGGTCTTTGAATCCAGACCTTAAAGGGATTAGACAATCTGATAGTCAGGATCTGTGGAGAGAGAAATAATGGGAATTTTCCTACCTATTTTTCCTAGCTCATATCACATGGCCAGAGTGATATCACGTCTTCTCTTTCTGACTTGTTTGTTTGTTTTCTGATGACATCCTTGACCCCGGTTCTTCTTCAGAGCTCCAGTTGGCCATATGCTGCAGTCTGCTCACATCCGTCAAATACCTTTCCATGTTTCTCTCTGTGATGCTTATCTTTAGTCCTTTACAGGAAGTGGTGTTCCACACAAAAAGAATTTAAATTAATTTCAGTTGAGGGAGGAAGATGAAGAAAGCTTCTTGTAGGTGGTGGTACATGAGCTGGATTTTGACAGAAAGTAGGGATTCTAATTGAGGTGAAAAAGGAGGAGAGCATTCTAGGATTGTGGGACAGCCTGAGAAACAATACCAAGAAAGGGGATAGACTATCATGAGGGAGGAATAGCAAGGAGTCCAGTTTGGCTTGAATGAAGAATTCATGAAGGAGAGTAATGTATAATAAGCCTCAAAAGGTAAGTTGGAGCCAGGATAGGAAGGGCTTCCAATAGCAAACAAGAGAGTTTGTATTTGATCTATAGGAAGTAATGTTTCACTGAGGATTACTGAGCAGGGTAGTGAAATAACTCAGGCTAGTGTTTTAAGAGTCTTAGTTGTGTGGAGGATGAATTAAAGAGGAGCAATAGTGAAAGTGGGACATTTGACACCAATTTGGAGGCTTTCGAAGTCATGAAGAAAAGATGCACATAAGGGGTGAGCTAGGATGGTGACAGCCTAAATGGAGAGAATGGGACAAATGAAGAGAGCTAGTAGGATCTACAAGAAATGGCAGTTATATCCATGATGAATCCTACATTTCATCTTAACCCATAAAAGCAGGGATTTGATAGATTTTTAGCTTGATTTCCTAAAGTTTCTTAATGGGTATTCCTCTTTGTCCCCTTCCCATCACTTAGTTAGACAATCCCTCTCAACTCAGTGGGGTGCTGTAGTAAAGTTGTATTGGCTTGAGAAAGCTCATTATTTAATTTTCATTGTGAGCATTTAAACCTTGGAAATTAGCAAACACTACAAATCAAGGGAAAGTTTTAATAACTCTGATTAACTGCAAAAGTGGGTCATGATTTTTAGAGAGGTTGTTTTTAAACATTTAACAGTATACCTCCTACTCATTCCTTTTATTCTGGATTCCCTTAGGCTCTTCTATAGGTGGATAGTCATAAACTTATTTTTAATAAAATTCATAAAGATCTTATGAAAATTCTAAGGATCAATCAATTAATTATGAAAATTAAAAAGATGCCCACACTCATGTTCATAAGTGACATTTTTTTTCCTGATTTTATATTGGGGCCAAATATAACTAAGTCCTTTTCATTTATGTGCAGGGATGAAGATATCTGTTGTGCTGTCATCTCACTGCTGGCACAGAAAAACCCAACTGTCTAACCTGAGTTTGTAGACTCAAGGCTACCAGAAAGAATTTCTTCTCTTTTTGAGAGACGCTCACTAAGGAATTCTCCTCTTATAGTGATGCAAGCATTAATTGAATAATGGATCAATGATATCATTGACCCAGTTTCTTGATAATACCAGTACATACAGTCCTATTGTCCAGTGGTTCCCAAACTTTTTTGGCCTACCGCCCCCTTTCCAGAAAAAAATATTACTTAGCGCCCCTTGTCACATACTATCACTGCCCCCTTACAGTTATTCACCGTCCCCAAATGCACCCACTTTGGGAATCACTGCTATAGCCCTTTGAACATAGTTTCAAGTTGTTCCCTAGAATGATTGGACTAGCTCACAGCCCCACCAACAGTATATTAGTGTATCTATTTTTCCACGTTTCCTCCAGCATTTGTCATTTTTCTTTCCTGTCAGTTTATTTTTTATTAATAGAATTTATTTTTAGGTACCTCAGTCCCTCCTTACCCTCCCCACACCGTGGAAGGCACCATTGGCAAACACATTTATATATATATAATATCTTTCATGTTTCCATTTTCAGTTCATTCTCTGAAGTTAAACCTTCACAAGTTATTCTTCAAATATTAAATTTGTAGCTGTATATAAAAAAAGATATCAATACATAATGCCATGCCCCAGATCCTGGTCATTTTTCAGTGTCTCCTTTATTCTGTTGCCATTACCAGGAGTCTGAAGTTCTAGGTCTAGCATCTATGAGGACTATGGGGAAAGGAAATAGTTTCTGAGACACATGAGGAAGGATTCACATGTTACAGTCATGGGGTAGAAGACTGTATTTGGAACTGGCAAGCTAAAATAAAGGATTTCCTATCAGCATACAATACTTGCTCTCAGAAGAAAAATGACCACATGGTAGAGGAGCTTGATATTGATGATAGAATCAGGAAAGAAATGAGCAATATTATCTTATTGTTCTGGACTTATGTTCTAGAGATTCATAGACTCTAGATGAAATCTGTGATATTATCCTCCCTATGGGTTCACATAGCTCCAAATTTTTGAAATAGTGTTCAAAATGTCAACTCTAGAAAGAAGTGACCATGCCTTCCTGCAGTATCTCATTCAGGTCAGAACTATAGAATTGTAGAAGTTTGCAGCTGGAATGAATAATGGATCAATTCACTTTATACATAAATAGATTGGAGTCCATAAATGTAAAATCAGTTGCCCATGATCTCACATTGGGGAAACCAGAATTAGAATTCACCTCTCCCAACTTAACTATTTCTTTTTTCCTACATACAACTCTAGTTCCATATATTTATAAGCCAATCAACAAGCATTCATTAAATGTCTCTTGTGTTCCAATCACTGTGCCAAGACCTTGGGATTCAAAGACAAGAGTAAAAGCACTCTGTGTCCTCCAAATACTTCCATTCTGACACATAATGGAATATTCAGAATATATATCAAAATACATATATAATTTGGAAGCCTTGGGAGACTGGACCTACTGGTTTCCCAGGAGGGTGTTTACCCAGGATTCCACAAACTTCTAGACTCTTTCCTTGACCTCCAAAAAGAAAAGAGGATGGCAGAAAGACACTGTGAGTGACTGATGATATACAGCCAATGTATATTAATGTTTCCCATCCTTCTTAATCACTGCCTTGACTTTCTTGCATCCTCATTAATCTTCCTACAAGTCTGTTGGAGAAAGTAACCCAAAGAATATTAGATTTAGAGAAGGAAAGGATTTTAGAGACCAGCTAGTCTCAACACTTGCATTTTCCAAATGAAGAGTTTAGGCCTAGTGGTTAACTTGCCCAGGGATACAGAGTTGGTATCTGAGATGGGATTTGGAACCCATCAGGTATTACTTTTTTTTTTCTAGAAGTCTCTCATGTACAGACAGCACCATTTTCACTTTATGTTCAAACACCAGAAAACAGCAATCAGTCAAAAGATTTAGATTTAACTTATGGAACATACGTAGTTAAATTAATGTGAATTTTCATAGTGGTGGAGCTTCATAAGAAAATATAAACTTAAAAATCAATGGAGAGAGGCTACATCATCTCTTTTGGGTGGGGGTAAATTTTATAAGTGGTAAAGAGAGGAAATAGCATTTATATGGTTAAGGGGACACCCTTCAAACTTTTGGAGACATGAACTCATATAAATTCCCCTTTTTTACTTCCAGAATGACATTAAAGACTTGTCAAATACTTTTCATAAAGTGTAGGTAAACTATAACCTCAGGATCTCTTTGTTATGTAAACATAGTAACTATCACATGGGGTTCCTTTGGACTAATCAACACTTGATTTAGGCTTTTTTTCTATTTTTCAAGACTATTGATTTTGTTTACCTGTTTCAGTTGTGTCTGATTCTTCATGATCCCATATGAGGTTTTATTGGCAAAGCTACTGGAGTAGTTTTCCACTTCCTTCTTCAGTTCATTTTACATGTGAGAGAACTGAGGCAAATAGGGTGACTTGCCCAGGGTTACATAGCTAGTAAGTATCTGAGGTTGGATTTGAACTCAGAGCTTCCTGATTCCAGGCCTGGCACTCTATCCAGTGTGCCACCTACCTGTCCCAAGGCTATTGATAGTGGTCCAATAATCATATAGAAAAGTTCCCTTAGTACTTAAAGAACATTTTCATCTAGGCCTAATGATTCACACTCAGTAAGGGTATTATTTCTCATCTTTTATAACTTCCTTCCTTATTTAACTATCAGTGGATTATCAGCTAATTTTTGTATAGTTATTTCTAAAGCAAAGGTAATTCTCCTTGTCAAATAGTTAAACTGTTCTATCTTATCTTCTCTCTTCCATTCAGTGTCCCATCCACACTGAGCAATGGTCCTATCTCTTCCTTAATTCTCATGTTTTCCTCAACAGAGCTTTTAATCACAGATTTATTAATGATCCAGGAATGTGAAAATGAAATGGAGCTTAAAAAAGAGCAACCTAAATTCTAAACTATTGACATGGAGGAAAATCACTTATAACTCTCTTAATCAAACTCATTGAAGTGACCCAAACAAATAACTTTCCTGCTATATGTTTAATCAAGAAATGGGAAAGCAAAATTGTAAAGAAAATGCCAAGGGTCTTTCTCTTCTGGAACATCTAATCCAATGATCTCTCCAAAACTCCTCCTGTACTTATGTGAGAAAGATTAAGAAAAAAGATTTTCTTTCCCTATTTTTAGAACCACTCTGATTGCCTCCCTGAATGGTAGGGAGCATATGGGATGAAGTGCTTGTGACTAGGTTGAGTCTCCCAAGTTAATCTCAACTATGATTCTATGATTTTTTTCTTAGAATCTGCTTCTGTTTGCTGGTCTGGTTCTACAACACATGGCCTTATCTCCATTCTAGGATTCTTAGGCAAGTCATTTATGTCAGTCTGATGGAAAAAGGGGGATTTATATTAGTTTGTGTCTCCAAATGTTTGAATGGTGTAAGATGAGAGGATTGGGCTAGATGGCTTTTAAGATATCTGCAAGTTCTGAATCCATAATTCTCTGAATGGTGGGTCTGTAGTCCCTTCAAGAGCCAAATGTCCAAGAGCTGGAGAAGGCCCTTTGAAATGGGAGGAAAAGGTAGGCTTTGAGGAGATGACAGAGTCAGGATAGCTGGAATCTGCGTGATTCTAGGACAGTTTATCTTGTAGTAACATTACCACTTACATGTCACCAGAAAGAAACTAGGAGTAGACATTCCTTCAGACAGACATAACTCCATAGTCAGATCCTGTGAGAGTTCCAAGGATGAACAATGCTTGAAATAATAGCTAGTATTACTATAGAGCACTCAGAAGGGACAGTGGATAGAGTGCTGGCCTGGAATCAAGAAGATTCATCTTTCTGAGTTCAAATCCAGCCTCAGACACTTTACTAGCTTTGTGACCCTGAGTAAGTCGCTTAATCCTGTTTGTCTTAATTTCTTCATCTAAAAAATGTACTGAAAAAGAAAATGGCAAACTATTCTTCTATCTTTTACAAGAAACCCCCAAATGAAGTCACAAAGAGTCAGATATACCTAAAACAACTAAACAACAACAAATATAATGCTTAACAGTTTGCAGATCACTTAAAAAATTATCTCATTTGATTCTCACAACAACCCTGGGAGGTAGATGCTATTATTATATGCATCTTACAGATGGGAAAACTAAGGCAGGCAAAAGTTAAGTTAAGTGACTTGCATAAATTGCATATGTAACTAGTGATAAAGCCAATCCTGGAACTCTGGTTCTATGGCTCTTCCCACTATAGCATGAATTCTTTCTGAGGCTTTCTATTTATTCTACATGGCTGGAAGCAGAAAAGAAAGCTGGCAGTGTGGCAGTGGCCCAGGTGGTCACCGCATGCTGCTTGCGGTTCTTGTCTCAGAACCACTGTAGCCCAAATAAGGACTGGACATGGAAGGGCTGGGACAGATCCTGGAGGGTTGTGCTACAGAGGTGAGGAGGTCTTCTGTACATGTGCCTGAGATAGTATCTTCTTTCCTTATTTTCAAGTGGGGCCAAGTGTGACTGGGTCATCCGATCTCTTCTGATCGCCTTTTTTTGTGCAAGGAAGAGGTGGCTCTGTTCTGCTGTGGTGCTACTGCTGGCACAGAAATATACAGATGTCTGGTCTGTGCTTGTAGACATGAGAGTTAGTAGGAAGAATGGCTTTTCTTTACGAGAGGCATTGTATCCATGAGGGATTTCTGTTTCACTGAAGCCAACATTAAGGGAAAAAGAAATCAACTGTAGCCCTAACCCTGGGTTCTGTCGATACCAGTACATAGAATCATGGCCCATGTCCTGGGCACATCTCAGTGTCAGCTCACGTCCTGTTGTTGTTACCAGGTATCTCAAGTTCTGGATGATTCCAGCATCCATGGGGACTATAGGAGGAAAAAAAGAAGGTAGTATTCAGTTGAAGAAGGAGCCTACGTAGGAAAATATTAACACTGGAACTAGCTAACTTAGGAGATTCACCATTGGTATTCAAGACACGAGTGGAAGTTGTCATGTAGTGGATACAGGGCTGACCTGGGAATCAGGAAGACCTTGAATTCAAATCTTGTCTTTGACATACTAACTCAATAGTCCTGGGCAAGTCATTTAATGAATGACTCAATGCACAAGGCATAAGACTATCAGTGACAGAAGGGTTTCCAATCATCCTTAAGGGAGTTTCTCCACTGGGAGTCAATGAAATCAAAGTTCAAAATAAAATGTTATTATTGTTATTTAGTTGTTTCAGTCTTGTCCAACTATTTGTGACCCCATTTTGGATTTTTCTGGCAAAGATACTAGAATGATTTGCCATTTCCTTCTCCAACTAATTTTACAGATGAGGACACTAAGGTAAATAGAACTAAGCGACTTGTCCAGGGTCACACAATTAGTAAATATCTGAGACTGGATTTGAACTTAGGAAGATGAGTCTTACTGATTCCAGTCCCAGTACTCTACCCACTGTGCCAAAGTAAAATAAAATATTATAAAAAAGGTCCAGGACTTACCTGCTGTGAGGAGTAAAATGGCTATACAGCAAAGGATCGAGGTGTCCATCACAGTTCTTTGATCCTCTGAAGTACAAATGGAATTAGCACCTGACTCTGCCAGCTCCTGTATTCCCAGGTATGCAAGGTGCTCAAAACTCCAGGGTAAGAGAAAAGAAAGAGCTCTAAAACAACTCAGTGGCCACACCCTCTTCCCTTTCAACAAAGGCAGTATAAAGGAACATTTTTCCTCCAGAAGAGACCATAGAAATCATGCCTTACTCTACCTACAAAGAAATGGACACTTGGAATGGATAGCTGAAATGATATACCTCCCATAGAGCTGGTGGTCACAAGCAAAGCCAGGACTAGAATGCACATCTGCTGATGTTCCCTTCTCATTTTCTCTTATACCACTCTGCCTCTATCACTGTTGATCTTCTCAGAATTTGAATTTATTATGAAGTAATTTCATGTTTCTACAGATCTCCCAATCTCCATGTGTGTTCATTTCTATATTGGTGAATAGGACTTGAATTTTTCAAATAACTGTATACATTAACTCTTCATCATGAATGTTAATGATTTCATAGGGGTCCTTCAAGATTCGGTACCCCAAATGCCTGGAGGAAGCATTTTTCAACTTACCAAATATCCAAAAGCAAAATTGAATTCTATATAGTCGTCTATCATTGCCACAAACTTTGTACTCTATGTCTGTATATGCTTTCCATTGAAATCTTCTCTATTTACCTCATCATTGGTTGAAGGAATTTGGGCATGTATAACTTGCCAAAGGGAAGACTCAGAGGGAATATGATAACTGCCCTTATGTATTTGAAGGTGAGATTAGATTTGTTCTGTATGGTCCCAAATGGCAAACCCAGGAAGAATAGATAGAAATTCAAAAGGGGCGAATTTCCACTTGATGTCAGGAAAAAATGTCTTGGTAATTAGAGCTTTCCAATAGTGAAATGAGATGCCACCAGAAGGGATGGATTCTCTCTCTCCTTGTAGGTCTTCTAGCAGAAACTGAACACTTGTGATGTATTTTGTAGTGGGGATTCCTTTGATACAATAGATGGTTGGGGTCCCTTCCAGTTCTCAAATGCTGTGATTCTGTCATTATGACATAAAGATGTCTTGAATCAAAGCTCTGGTAGGCCCTTCAAATGTGGAAAGGTTCCTCTTATCTATGTGACTACTTCTGTTTCCTTTTCTGGTTCTTCATCCGTGTTACACCATTAACTCTCTGATGTTTCCCAAGACTATCCTGGGCCTTCTTCCTTTTTTTAACCTCATTACTGAATTACTTGGAGATCTCATCAAACCCCATGGCTTCAATTATAGTCTTTATCAAGATGATTCCCATATTTCTCTGTCTAGCTCTAATCACTCTCCTAAACTATAACACAACTAACTGCTTTTTGAACATCTCAAATGGGATGTCTAATAGACACCCCAACTCAACCTGTCCAAAACAGAGGTCATTGTCTTCCTCCCCAAATACTCCCTTCTTCCCAACTTCCTCATTACTCTTTAGGGCATCTCTACTTTTAGTCACCCAGGTTCATAAACTTGATATCTTCAGTATATCACTTTCACTTAACCTACATATTGAATGGATTGCCAAATCTTGTTTCTTGCTTTACAACTTTCATACATTTCCCATTTACTCTAAGTGAAGTGACTTGCTCAACGCTTCCAAGCTTCCCTTTTCATTATATAGAATTTCCTTATCCATTAAATTAAATAGATTCTATTTGGGTGACTTTTCCAACCTGGATCTTAATTAAAATGACTAAAATGATGGAGTAGTATCATTTATGGATCCCTTTCATCTTTCTAACTAAAGCATAACTTTGTCTTCCTCAAGACTTTTATCTTCCCTTCTCTCTTTACATTCCTTTGATAATCTCATCTCCCATAAATTCAAATATAATATATATGCAGATGACTCTCAGAACTAAATATTAAGACCTATTCTCCCCCTTGAACTCTAGTCCTGCATTACCAGAAAACTATGAGATATCCACAAATGAATGTACCATAGACTTCTCAGGCTCAGTTCTAAAGTATATCATTATATGTTCTCCCCAAAAGACCATCTTCTTAATTTGCCTGCTTTGTCAAGGATGCCATCATCTTTCCATTCACTGGGAACCCAATCTTGAAGGCATTCTCCACCTTTCACTCTTTCAAACTTTATACATCAACTGTTTTTAAGTCCAGTCAGTTCTACCTTCACAATATTTCTCTCATCTAAAACCATTTATCTACTCACATAATCCCTCCCTAGTTCTCTCTCTCTCCTTCTATTTCTATAGCACACTCTTCCTCTCTTCCCCTCTGTCCTCTTTCACCCCTCTCCCCTCTCTCCCCTCTCAATTAACCATCCTTCCATTTTTATATTTAATTTTTTCAATTAACAAGCATTTATTGTCTTTCCCTTTGACTCCCAATAAAAAAAGGAGAAAAGAAAAGAAAGAAAAGAAAAACCCTGAAACAAGAATGCATCATCAAGAAAAACAAATTCCAAAAATGTATGAAATGTATGTCTCATTCTGCTTATTGAGTCCTTCACCCATTGGTCAAAAAGTCCATAATGTTTTTCATCGTCAGAACACTGGAATTATGATTGGTCATTGCACTGATCAGAGTTCTTAAGTCTTTCAGAGTTGTTTGTCCTCACAATATTGTAATTATTGTAAAAATAATTCTCCCAGTTAATTTTTCTGAAATTATACCTTTTTCTTTCTTGTGGCAAAATATTATTGAATTATACTCATATATCATAATTTATTCAGCCATTCTCCAAATGATGAGCACCCTCTCAGTTTCCAGTTCTTTGTCACCACAAAAAGAGTTGCTATAATTTTTGAAAGGGTATATATGAATCCTTTATACATTTATTTGGTTTCTGTGGATATAGACTCCTTGCCTCAAATATCTCCCTTTCCAACCTATCCTCCAAACTCTTGTCAAAGTGCTATTTCCCCACAATGGTTTTGCTTATACTCAATATGTTCCAGTGGCTTCCTATTGCCTCTAGGATAAAATAGAAACCTTTCTTTCTGTCATTTAAAGCCTTTTAACAGTTTGTCTCCAGTCTACTCTTGTAGATACTTTACACATTACTCTCCTTCACACACTCTATCTTCTAGGCAAATTGACCTTTGCACATATCATTCTGCATCCAATCTCTGCATTTGTACAGGTTCTTCCACATGCTGGGGATGTATACTCTCCTTATCTCTCCCTAAAAATCTAATTTCCTTTAAAACTCAACCTAAATACTTTCTTCTCCATGGAGCCTTCTTTAATCACCTCCTCCCACCCCAACCTGCTAGTGCTTCTGTGATGAAATTTCCTCATATTTGTATTGTTTATGTTTTGTATTTACATATATGTATGCATGCTATTTTCCAAGATAGAATATAAATTCCTTGAAGTAGAGATTGGTTTCTTTTTGTCTTTGTATATCCAGTAACTTGAATAATTCCTGGCATGTTGCTTAGTAGAGCTTAATCAGAGCTAGATGGTACTTAATAATAGAGTTCAATAAATGGTAGTTGAGTGATTAATGACTAAAGAAGAGTTTTTTAACATGAAAAAAATTATATTGTCTGAATATGGGAAAATTCCTAAAATAAATTTACAAAGTATATTACTGTCTCCTCCTACAAGGAATGGACAAAAGAAGCTCTACTTAATGCAAAATTTCATAGAAGTAAGGCTACAAAAGGAAACAGAGTAGTTAAAGAGTAAAAAGAAAAGAGTCAATATAATATCATGGATAGAGTGCTAGAACTTGGAGTGCCAAAGACTTAAGTCCAAATTCTGCATCTGACACATATTAACTGTATAAATCTGGGCAATTCTCTTAACTTCTATTTGCCTCAGTTTACTAAACTGTAAAATGGGGATAATAATATCATGTATGTCACAAGGTCCTTATTCATTTCTTTTATCCCCAAGCAGGGATTTCTCTGTAACTTCTCACTGGAAATTTCTGTTCTTAAACCTTCAGGGATATGAGAAGATGGGAAGAGAGAGAGTTGCTCTGAGTCTTCGAACAGGTAGATGTCTGAGATGTAAATGGCAACAATTAAATTTCCTTTTTGTCACGGAAGTCATCTGAGCAGTCAATATTAAGACTCTTCTAACCACTTTCTTATGGGTTTCTTCCCATATAGACTATTCCCAGAAAAATCTAAGTGAGTTACACAGGTCCAGATGAGGGTGGTCAGGTTGATACAAGGTCCAAAAGCCATCTTGTATGAAGAACTAATCAAAGTAATGATGGTGTTCCTCCTGGAGAAGAACTGACTTGGTGAGGGCAGAGAACAAGGATTATAAGGGTTGTTATATGAAATCACATGTATTAGGATTAAGTTTGTAGCAGCAGAGGAAAAGCTTTGGACCAATGGGTAGATGCTATAAAGAAACAGTTTTCAGTTCAACACAAAAAGGAAGTTTGCATCAATTAATCAACAAATGTTTGTTAAGCACCTACTACATACAAAGCTCTGTGTTAGGCTTTGGGAATAAAAAATACATAGAATGAAAGAATCTCTGAGGGAGAAAAATCAGCAAACATGAAATATATGAATATTATATATTCTATGTAAATATAAAATTTAAAATGTGAATACATACATTATACATATAAATTAAACATGAAGTATTTGGGGAGGGCACTAACAGTTGGAGACATCAGCAAGGGTTTCATGCAGAAAACAAGTGCTCAAGTTGCATCTTAAAAGAAGAAAGGACTCTTTGAGGTAGAAGTAGGGAGAAAATACATCCCGGACATGAAGAATGGCAAGCACAAAGGCATGAAGATAGAAGATAGGTTGACCTATGTGAGGAACAGGAAGAAGGTCCAGATCACAGAGTATGAGAAGAGAAGAAATTTTCTAGCAAAAACAGTGAACTACTCAAAAATTAAATGAGCTACAAATATCCATAGTAGCCTTTTTTTATAGGAAGGACTAGAATCAAAGTAGATATCCATTGATGAGTGAGTGGATAAAATAATTGTGGTAATGAATTTAATAGAATATTAATACACTGCAAGGAATGACAAATATGATGAGTTCTGTGAAAGTCAGAAACACATATACTTTGATTTGTGCCAGTACACACATTAATAAACTTATCAACTGTCCCCTTATTCAAGGCTTTCATGAAAATATTAAGCCACATGGGACCATGAATAGATCACTAGAACCTTGGAGGTCATATAGTCTAAATTGTCTCTTTTTAACAGATAAAGAAACTGAGGGTTAAAAGATTAAAGTGATTGCAGAGTGACTTGCACAAAGTATGTGTTTAGTTAATGTTTACTGATTTGCAAAATGTAATAAATTGCAGTGTTGGAATTCAAACTCATATCCTCTAAATCCAAATTCAATATGTTATCCACTGTCCCTGTTCTCTTGCCTCCTTTGCTTTGTCTTTATTCCATACCTCCTCATTCTTTTTCATTTTCTCTTCATTCTCTCTTTTCTTCTCCTTTAACTTCTTTTTCAGTTGCACCATAAATCTCCCCAAATTTCTCCCTTCTAAATTCAACCTCTGGTCTTCATAGTTTCAAACCCTGGTAACTGTCTTTCTCTTTGTTTCTAACTGTTATTTCCTGTGTGGTGTCCAGAGAGGGTTTGTACAAAGAAAGGAAATGACTTTGCAATGCTGTGCCTAGGCTGCTGGAACAGAGATAAATAGCTGAATCCTGGGGTTCCGTAAGTTGGATGTTCAAAATAGAGGATGAGTTTTGGGGCCACTCAATTGAGAATCGAGTTTTTGGCACTCCTGATATATCTAAGACTTTCTCATTCTGAAGATAACCCATGAATTTCAAATCTTCTTCCAGGAATTGATACCAAAAAATATACACATGTGGTTTGATTGGGTCACACCTCAGCATCACATTCTCTCCTCTTGCTATGACCAAGTGTCTTGGGATCTGGGTAACTTTATCTTCCATATACCCTATTGGGAAATAAGACAAAAATAAGAATGACCATGTCCATCATAAGCCATGAGTAGAATTTGAAAATGCAACCACAATTGAAAAGTTTGAAACCAGGGCCTGTCAAGCACAGATAAAAATTTCCAATCTGTTCCCAAGATTCACCTGTTCCTAGAAGACAAATGATGATATAGTACAGAGCCTTGGAGAACATCATGGGGTTAGAGCAGGAATAGATTGCTCTTAGATAGAGTAAGAAGGAATTTTGGCAGACTGAAGATCTTCGGGACTCTTCTAGTTACACTAGGTGGGGTCTTTCAGTGATGTCAATGTTCTTCTGCCTTAAATCTTTTCCAATTTTCATTGAACTCACTTTTTATCTTCTTGTGCACTCATCAGGTAGTAGCTTTGCCTGTCCTTTACCTCACTCTTATCTTTCTCATTTATTTTTATTTTTCTCTTCGCTGTCTCTTGTTTTAATTCCCTTCTTAAACTTCTTAAATTAAAAATTTATGGTTGGATGGAGGTGGGCTCAAACCTCTAATTTTAAAGATGAAGAAACATCTTCCCATTGGCTATTCTCTTCTACTTCAAATAGTTGGTAACTAATCTTTATTCATTATCTGAGTAAGAAATTTAGTTGAATTAGATAAAAAGGGAGTTAAAACTACAAGCAGATTCTAGTGTTTCAAAAGCAGCTGCCATTTTGTTGCTCCCCATTCCCATTGAAATAGAATTACAGTTGAATTGGCTCTCATGTCAGGAAAATAAAAAGAAAGTTGAGGATCTTAAGTGAACCTCCTGATACCTGCGGGACACTGAGTGGGTAAATTGGGTGCTAGCTAGATAATGAAATTCTCAGTGAGTGGCTACAATTCTCACTCATCACTCCCAAACTAAGAGAAACCTAGATCTCTGCTTTACATATTAACTTTTCTTAACTGTCTGAAGTGATAAGACCTCATTTATATTTTTGTATGTTTGCTTTCCATTCTTTTAACTATAATGGGTAGTATCTTTGTTGGACAGGGAGGAAAGCTGGGGTATGAAAAGAAACCTACCCTGCAAAATCAACTGGTCTTCAAAAACAGACAGACTAATCTTAATGAACATAAATGCAAAAATCTTAAATAGAACACTAGCAAAAAGACTCTAGCAAGTTATCACAAGGATTATTCACTATGATCAAATGAGATTTATACCAGGATTGCAAGGATGGTTTAATAGTAGGAAAACCATCCACATAATTGGCCATATCAATTATCAAACGAACAGAAATCACATGATTATCTCAATAGATGCAGACAAAGGCTTTGACAAAATACAACAGCCATTCCTATTGAAAACAATAAAAAGTATAAGAATAGAAGGGTCATTCCTCAAAATAATAAACAGTATATATTTAAAACTATCAGCAAGTATCATCTGCAATGGGGATAAGTTAGAAGCCTTCCCAGGAAGATCAGGAGTGAAGCAAGGATGCTCATTATCACCTCTATTATTTAATATTGTTCTACAGACGCTAGTGATAGCAGATAGATAATCCTTCTCATTTCTTCTTTCATTGAAATATTTGGAAATAAAGAAATACAAGCAATATAAAGAACACTTATGAGATTGTGTCATGTTTCAGCAGTCCCTGCATATTTTTAAATACTTTAATATTTTTGTAAATTAGTAAATATTTTAATAACCCCTTTGGGGCTAATTTTGTTTGTAGAAAATAAAGTGTCTGTTTTTATTTACTTGCTTTTTCATTTGTCTGTTTATTTGTGTCTCCGTATATTCACATATATGTAATTAATATGCACAGTTGTAATAAACACATGTAATATGATATATCATATATAACATAATAAAATGTACATGTGCAATAAATAAAATATGCACATTCATTATATATGCAAACGTGAACGCATGTACTCGTATACACATGCATGCACATATATACATATATGCACATATGATTGCACATGAATCATATGTACATGCAAAGAAATCTTGCCTTCGAGCTTAAAGAACCTAGATTCCACTCTCAATATAACCATATATAATGAAATTACTAGTCTATATGAATACACACATATGTTATATGTGTATGTAATATATGTGCATATATACATGTGTGCATATATTATTTTATGTGTGTGTATATATATTAAAATATAGATCAAATAGCCAGCTTGGAAGTAAAATAGACAGTTTGTGGTTTCTGGAATGTGCTTCCTTTCCTAGATGGTTCCAATTCCCAAATTATATCATTTAGCCCCTCTTCCTCAGCAGAGCTCAGATGTTCAGCAAAGTAGAAACCTTGTGGTTATTGGCAGTCTGCATATCCATCCCCTCCCAAATAGCTAAATTCCAGGGGAGCTCCCATCTCATTTCCCATCACTGTTACAATAGGCACAAAATTATATATATATATATATTCTTATAGATCCCTCAGATATATATATATA
>NC_058134.1:107218666-107253806 GCF_016433145.1 Gracilinanus agilis
TTGGTAAGGGTGGGCAATGGGGGTCAAGTGACTTGCCCAGGGTCACACAGCTGGGAAGTGGCTGAGGCTGGGTTTGAACCTAGGACCTCCTGTCTCTAGGCCTGACTCTCACTCCACTGAGCTACCCAGCTGCCCCCATACTCTAATCTTTTATAATTATTTGTCCTTTATCTATTCTGTTCCACTGATCTGTTTTCTATTTCTTAGCCAGGACCAAATCATATGTGCATTTTATAGGAAGATTTAGATATGTTCTAATTGTCTATTTTTAATAGTATTATCATTTTGTGTTTGTGAAGTTTTTAAAAGAGATAATTACTTATTGAAAATATGTTTTGAATATGTTGCCATAAATTTAATTGATTTATTGTGAGGTTTATTTAAAATGTATTGCATTATAATAAACATTAATTGAAGAGAAAATATGTGCAGGGAAGGGTTTTGAACTCCCTTTAGTTTGCAGACAGGCAAAGAGAATATGCATTGGTAGAAGGGAGTAGGGAAGGAATAAAAGAGAGTGGACCACAACCCTAAGGCATGAAGAAACTTAGAGAGAGTCTATAAAAACCATGTTTGGAGAGCAGTACCTTTTCCTGTGAAATCTGTAGGAAACCATGTTCTGCAGTGATTTCCAAGTTATCTTACTGAAGAAAATGAAAAAGAGCCACTATACAGAACAATTTCTCATATCACTTGCCGAACCTGTACCAGGTTACAGAAGAAGCCAGAGTGAAGTAGTGCCTGTCACCTGCTGGGAGCTGTGCAGAACTACAGGAAGAAATACCTGACCATGACTATATGGAGCTGAAATTCTAAATCAGTGATTCCCAAAGTGGGAACCGCCCCCTGGTGGGTGCAGCAGCTATCCAGGAGGGCAGTGATGGCCACAGGTGCATTTATCTTTCCTATTAATTGCTATTAAGATTTTTAAAAAGTTAATTTCCAGAGGGCTAAGTAATATTTTTTCTGGAAAGGAGGTGATAGGCCAAAAAAATTTGGGAACCACTGCTCTAAATAAACCTTTGAGAGAGGTTTAAACTTTGTGGGATATGGTGTTTTTATTTTCAGAGGACTCTTTTTTTTCTTCAAATTTTCACTAAATCTTCTATTCCTTAAATTTGAAAACTAGGTGTATATATATAGAAGAGATGGCATCAGAACCCTGCATGTTGACTAATAATTGGCCATTACTTTCTAAGTGAGAATTCAAGTCAGAGAGGCAAGAAATTCTCAGAAGTGAACCACAGTGAGTGGAGTCAAGATAAATGAATGAGAGGAAGAATTAAGTGTCTAGCTGTCCCACCATCCCTCCTCTACAAAATTCTAAAAAAAAAAGCAGTGGAGTCAGACTCAAATAGAAACAGATCCTCAGGGCATATTGGCTTAGAAAACCACTAAGTAACTCTATTTATCTTCTACTATATATTTATTTATTTTGTTAAATATTTCCCAATTACATTTTATTCTATTTCAGACTCATTTTGGCATTTTTCAGATTGAAAGTTTCTTACCTCTGATGCACTATATGGAATTCTGATTGCAAAAGCCAAGAAAAAGTCACATTGCGTCATTTTCCAGCCCAGGGTGACTGAGAGAGAGAGATTTGGCACAGAGCATAGTTGCAGCTGCAGTGGTGGGTGGTTAGGAGTATTGAGTTCCCAAGGATGGAGAGTCGGCCAAGAAAAAGCACCAGGAAGAGATCATCAGAGATCCTGGGGAAAAACTCTGGTTTTAGGAATGAGTACCATCTTGCAGTTCCATTCCCCATCATCCAGGATTAGGTCATAGATCCATTAGTGGGAAAAAAGCTGTTGTGAGTGTTGGTTGAGAAAGGAACAAATTTCAGGAAGTAGATACAATTGTGTGACTCTGATGTACAGAACGGGGTGCAGCATCCCAGGTCAAAGGAGAACTAGCAGTTCAATTCCTCTGAGCCTCCAGAAGCTCCTAGTGGACCAACAGTGACTGAATTAAGTAACAGTCTACTGAAATCCCCAAACAGAAACAAACTGATATAGCCAAACATGAGTCAAGAACTGGCAAAACTCCATCAGGCAGTGAGTAGACTTTGTTCTTTCTCATATGGAGTTTCTGAAAGTTTGCAGACCCTTTGCCAAATTTTGAGAGCAGAAGGACAAAGAGGTCAGAGGCTCAAGATCTCAACATCTACAGAAGTATGCACAGGTCACCCTTACCATAATGTCCCAAATCAAGAAGTAGACTAGAAAAATGAGCAAACAAAAAAGAACATAACTGTAAAGAACTATTGTGGTGACAAGGAAACTCAAAACACAAATAGAAGATGATAGTGACTCAAAAACATCTATTAAGCAAAGATTCAAGGAAAAATTCATCTTAAACAAGAATTGCTAGAAGGTACAAAATAAGAATTAATGAAGGAGTTAAAAAACTAAACGAGAGCCCCAAGGAATATAATAGCCAAAAACCAGAGCTCCCAGATTAAGGAAAAAAACCTTTAAATAGGTAGAAAGAAAAAATTTGAGTACTAAAGAGTCATAATCAGGCTCACACAAAATTTATCAGCATTCACTAAAAGGAGAGCATGGGATATGATTTTCTGAAAGACAAAGGATCTAAGCTTATAAATAATCTTCCCATCAAAACCGAGCATAATTTTATAGGGGAAAAATGAACCTCTAATAAAATATAGTCCTTCTAAGCATTCCTGATGAAAATACTAGAGCTGAATAGAATTTTGGCACACAAGCACAAGACTGAAGAGAAGCATAGAAAAGCAAATATAAATGAGATATCAGTTAGACTATTTATATATTTATATGGAGAGATGATAAAATTTAGCATCTTAGAACTTTATCATCATACATTTTCAAAGAGGACAACTAATTAGAGAGATTATTTGGATAATCTCAAAAGAAGCTTACAATGAAAGGAAAGAAGAATAAACTATAAGAGGGTGAAAGGGAGTAAAATAGGGGAATATTAGTTCACATAAACAGTGTGTCCAAAAGGAATTTACACAATAAAAAAGGGAAATTGGTAGGGGAATGGATAACAACTGAAACTCATTCTCATCTGAACTGGTTAAAGGAGTGAAGAATATACATACACACAAATGAATATAGAAATATATCTTAGCCAATGGGTATAAAAGAAGGAATGGAGATAAGGGAAAGAGGAAAATTAGAGGGAGGGTAACTAAAGTGAGGCAGTAACAAAACAAAGTCTTAGAAGGCAAGAGAAAAAAAGAGAATAAGAGAATAGGATGAAAAGAAATGGTTAGCAATCTTAATTGTAAAAGTAAACGGGATGAACTCATCCATAAAACAAAAGAGAATAGAAGGAATTAGAAAACGGAATCTACTGACATGTTGTTTACAAGAAATACATCAGAAAGATATATATATATATATGTATATATATATATATACATATATACATGGAGAGAGAGAGAGAGAGAGAGAGAGAGAGAAAGAGAGAGAGAGAGAGAGAAGAGAAAGAGAGAAAGAGAAAGAGAGAGTTAAAAATAAAAGGCTAGATCAGAATCTATTACATTTCTGCCAAAAGTTTTTTAAAAATCAGATAACAATCATAACCTCAGACAAAGCAAAAGCAAAATTAGACCTAATTAAAAGAGATAAGGAGGGAAACGACATTTCACTAAAAAGGTACAGTGAATTAATATCAATTCAGTTGGCCCTCACTATATTGCATATGAAGTGTTTATAAGAGTGTGGGAAAGGTTAATAAGAGTGTGGAAGAGGTTTATAGGAGAGTGGGAAGGGTTTATAAAGCCTTAAAACATATATAAATAATAAAATAAATATGACACCCCCACTTTGCAGATTTACACCCATCACACTTGTGATAGGTGAAGGATACTCAACTACATATATATGTATCAAATGGTATAACATCTACATTCTTATGGGAAAAGTTAAATTTTAGGAAGAAATAAATAGTAAAATTATAATAGTGGGTGACCTCAATATACTAAAAAAATGAACATGTGGTAGGGGATAAAAACCACAGAAAATGCAGAAAAGAAGAACTATTAAGTACATCTTTTAACAGCCATTGTTGTTCAGTTATTCAGTCAAGTCCAGCTCTGTGACTCTGTGGACCAGAGTACGCCATAGCATTTGTTGTCCCAAACACAATCATCTAGCCAGAGATCGTTCTTCTGACCTGTATTCTCTGGAGCTGGCAGACTTGGATGAAATTAGAAAATGATATGGAGAAAATTCTCAGCAATTCAGAGATGCATCACAGATCCTTACTGACTTACTACACAAGTTTTAAGATGAGGCATATGGCCTTTATGGTGGGAATTGCAATAGTGGAAATAGTAGCAGAAAAGATATTTGACCTCTCCCCTTGTGAGAAAGACACAATCTATTTTTCAGACAAAACAAAATGATGTCCAAGGAAATCCGTTCAATCTTAAATACTGTGATTTGGGAATATTAAGAGGGAAAAGGTAGTGAAAAGGAAGGAAAGGAAGGTAGCCAGATGTCCCGCTCCCACTAGCTTGTGATAGGAAAGTTGACCAGGGTCTTCTTGTAGGTAACTCGGGAGTTAAATTAAATCAAGCCAGGCCCCAGCAATAGTTAGGCAGGTTTATTTGGGTGAGGAAAAGAAAGTTTGGGAAAGTAAGGGAAAGTTTGATCTGTGTCAGCTACATAAAGACCAAAGTTCTCCACCCAGGTTGGGGAAAAAGGCGCCAAACCTGCACTTCTCTCTTCTTTTATTCTCCCTCTGACACCTCCCACAAAAGAATTGGGATGTGTTAGAGGAAGTTGCAGTAGACAGTCCTGGAAGATGTAGTCTCCCAGGGCTTAGGTCTGTTTCAAAATGCACAATACAAATATAACATGAATTATTCATTAGAGTAACCTTGGGTTCCATAAACCCAGTTGTCTTTATTTTTGTGTCAGGAACTCACTATTCAACAAAACTTTTGAGAAAACTCAAAAGTAGCATGACAGAAACTACATATGGGCCAGTACCTCAAACCATACCAAAATAACTTCAAAATGGGTACATGATTTATATATAATTGGTATTATCATAAATAACTTAGAAGACCATGGAAGAATTTATCTGTCAGATCTATGGATAGAGGAAAAATAGAAGTTCAGAGAAGGTAAAATATACAGTATTGATTACATAAACTTAAAAAGTTTTTGTGTAACCAAAGCCAATACTGCTAAAATTAGAAGAAAAGTAGGAAACTTGGGGAAATATTTGTAGCAAATTTCTCTGATAAGATTCTCATTTCTAATATATCTAGGGAATTGAGCCAAATATACAAGAAAAATATCATTCCCTAACTGACAAATAGTCAAAAGATATAAATAGGGAGTTTTCACAGGAAGAAATCCAAGCTATCAATAGCCATATTTTTAAAATGCTTTAAGTCATCAATTATTAGAGAAATGCAAATTAAAATAACTCTGCAGTGCTACCTCATACCCCTCAGGTTGACTAAAATAACAAAAAAAAAATGACACATGCTAGAGTTTACTTTGGAAAAGTAAGTCCATCAATATTGGTGGAGCTATGATTTAATGCCCAACCATTCTGGAAAACAATTTAGACCTACACCTAGAAAGCCAATATCTGCATGTATCCTTTGAACCAGCAATTCTGCTATTAGGCCTATACCCCAAAGAGATCAAGGGGAAAAAAGAAAAGAACTTATATATACAAATAATATTTATAATAGCTATTTTGAGTGGAAATAGAATCGCAAAGAATTGGAAACTGAAAGGATGCTTATGAATTGAGGAATGGTAGCACAAGTTATGGTATATGAATCTGTGTGGTAAGAAATGATAAAAGGTATAGTTTCAGAAAAAAAACCCTTGGAAGATTTATATGAAATGATACAAAATGAAATGAGCAAAAACTAAGAGAACAGTTAATATAATAGCAGCAATACTGTGAAGATAATAAATTTTAAAAGACTTAGTAACATACTGATCAACCATAATTTCAAAGGTCTCATAATGAAACTTCCTCTCCACCTCTAGATAAATCACAGATAGTTTCAGAGCGCAGACTGAAGCATATGTCTATGTCTGGCCAAGGGCTAATGCAGGAGTTTGTTTTGCATGAACATACCTATTTGTAATGGATTTTGTTTTGCTTGACTTCTTAGTGTGTGGTGGAGATAAAGGGGAGAAGCAGAGAATTTAGGTAGAAAAAAATGAATTTAAGACGAATAATAAAAAAGTGAGCTCACGTTGTGAGAAGCACTGGAAAATGCTTGTTTTATATATAATTATGCTAAATTCCTTTATATTTCTGATATCAACAATTTCAACTCATTAATAAGTGTCCTCCCCTCAAACTAAAGATGATTCATACATTGAAATAATGGAATGCCAGAAGCACTAGGCATCTTCCTGTATCATCATTAGATCCCAGAATCTTTAAGCTAAAAAGTTAATTCCTAGTTAGATTGGGGCCTCCAAGAACTAAAAACAACTCTATCTGGAGGTTTAGACTAGGAATTTGGAATATGTGCAGCTAAATTTGTCTCAAACTCCATGAAATGAAAAATTTTAGTGTGCTTGAAAACTTGGGATTATTCTTAGGGAATGAGTTAGAGTAGAAGGAAAAAAAAACAAAGGAAACAAGCATTTATGAAGTACCTACTATGTATCTGGCAATGTGCTCATCTCTGTAAAATATTTTTTCATTTCATCTTCACAACAACCTTGGGGGATGAATAATTATTATTGTTACACCAATTTTACAGATGAGGAAACTGAAACAGGCAGAGAATAAATAAGTGAGCTGCCCAAGGTCAGATGGCTAGTAAGTTTCTGCAAATGGATTTGAACTCTGGTCTTTTTGATATCCAAGTCCAGCATTCTATATCCATTGGACTATCTAGGTCCTAATAGATTGGTGATATTTAGGTGGGAGGCTAAAATGAAGTCTGTAGATTTGAGGCATCTCTACTTAAGACATCTTTTAAAATGGATCTTTAATTGTTATGTGTATAGTTTCTAATCTTTTTTTCATATTCACATCTTTAGTAAAGGAACTCATCAAAAAATATATATATACATATATATATATATGTACCCTTATTCTGGGTGACTATAGTAATTCTCACCTCCAACACTGCAGAGAAGCTGATGCCCTTTGGAGATGTGATTATGCTCTCTCTATGCTGAGTGTAGTATCTTCCACTGGAAATTGGGTCTCCTCCATGGACCCTGCTCAAGCACTGCCTCTACTAGACAGTGGGATGCTGATTGTCTCTACAGGCTATCTATACAGGTTTCTTATCAGCTGCTGGCTGCTAGCTAGTACATCTCTGTGCCCTTTGCTGCTGTCTGCTGCTATCTGCTGGAATGCAGTGGCTAGTACACATCTACTTGGCAAAGGAGGGCTAAAGCTCTTCCAGTGGCTAAAGCCCAGGATCACAGAAGCAGCACTGTCTCAGCCCTGGCTCGGAGGATTCCCATGACCTCATACAATGGAGCACACTCATGATGGGTTTACAAGAATAGGCATTAGTGAAGGATTCATGGGCAGGCAGAAACATGATGTTTCTCAATGTCCCAAAGTAGTCAAGGCTACTTTGACATAGTTTCGGGCCCTAATCATTTCTAAAACTTGAAAACATATTGGAACTTTGCTCTAGGATAGAGCTTCTTAACTTTTTTTTCTGAGTGTCTTGGACCCATTTGCCATTTGGTGAAATTCCTCCTTAACCCCTTCTTAAAGTATTTACAAAAGCATAAAATAAAATGCCTTCCTTACAAAGGTAACCAATAATATTGATGTAAGTATGAAATGTATTTTTTAAAGTTTAGGGAGCCAAGGTTAAAAACATTTGCTCTTTAGAAATGAGTTGAAAAACCTTTCTTGCTGTGTTTGTTTTTTTTTTGGTATGGCGTCCCATACAAAGAAGAATTTACTAGTATAGCCTATCCCATGTATTTTTTTCTCCATTTTAAATTGTTCTTGTTATCAGCATGTTCATAGACTGGGGAAATAGTATCCTCTCCGTAGTCATCAGTAATGTTGAAGGTGAGGGCTCGGACAGTCAGAATCTTTGAAAGCATGACAACATTTCTCATAGGATTTCCAACTCCAATTTACCCCCCTCCCTTCCCCATTTTAGTTAGAGATCCAATTCTTTGAACATCTGAATGTCTGAATTGTACTAGTTTTACAAGTTGGTTAATTAACTGAACAGGCTGCCCTTCCAGCTACCTATTGTAATTCAACAAACCTTTCTTTTTAACCAACTTTGTTTTTCACACCAATAGGCTGACCTCTTCTAAATTACTATGATAGGGGGCAGCTGGGTAGCTCAGTGGATTGAGAGCCAGGCCTAGAGAAGGGAAGTCCTAGGTTCAAATCTGGCCTCAGACACTTCCCAGCTGTGTGACCCTGGGCAAGTCACTTGACCCCCATTGCCTACCCTTACCACTCTTCTGCCTTGGAGCCAATATTCAATATTGACTCCAAGACGGAAGGTGAAGGTTTAAAAAAAATTACTATGATACTTTGTAGTGCTCAGGGCCTCTGCAATTGGTATAATATTATATTTGAATATTTGCTTTGCATTTAAATCGGTGATGGCAAATCTGTGACATGTGACACACCAAGCTCAAAAGGTTGCCCATCACTGATTTAGAGAGTCGAGCTACAGAGATTCTATCCTGGATGTCATACAAAGAAAATAATTGGCTCATGGTTGCAACTCTTGAAAAAGATTCCAAGAACGATGACTTAGACAGGTACACATCTTCTATCAGAGTCAGTCCTTTATTGAGATTTAAAAGGGGCTTCATTAATACATAAGTATTTGTGTGCATAAGTAACCACAAATGCACAAATATTTAACAGGACAATGATGGTCCATTTAATTCACGAGAAATAGCTAGGTGACTTAAATGGAGAAGCACAAGTCTGGGAGCATGGGCTGGCTAGATGAGTACAGTAAAAGAAGGACATTAGGACAGCACCTGTTCTCCAACAAGAGAGATAGCTATTTCTACCAAAATAGGATGGGGAAAGAAATGGAAGAAATATGTTCAGGGATGCCATGTTAGCTTGTGACTGGAGTTTCCAGGTCATTGCAGAAGGAGGGGGAGACCCACAATGGTCTTGAGAGAAGATGCTTGTTGGATTTGGCCCATTATTTGACCAGACTAATCTTTATCCCTAAAAGCACCAAAGCAGCTCAAAAGTGCTACTGTGAACAAGGTGTTCCACATGGAGGGGCGACAATCTCACTCATATCTAGTCGTGTCCCTACTTCTGATATCATAGCCAGGGAGGAATCAATTAGCAAATAGCGAGGTGACAGCCTGACAGGAGATAGAACACCACTTCCCAACATCTTCAAACAGGATTTTTCCCCTCCACTACAATGCCATTTAAAGTGACAAAGAAACATAAGCAGAAGAAAATGGAGTTTGGAGGAATGCAATTTGTTTTTGTTTTGGACTAGCCCTCTGATTTCAGTCGAGTAGAGGGCTTCTAATGAGGCACTTCCAACAATGAAGACTGGCATTTTCTAATAATCAGAGAACTATAGATTAGCTCAATATGAGAGTTAAGAGCTACTATCTGATGGCATAATTGAATGTAATAGACTTTTCTACTAGCAGCAATGCAATGACCCAGGACAATCCAAAGAAAGTTATGAGAAAGAAGCTATCCACATACGGAGAAAGAACTGTGGGAGCAGAAAAGCAGAAGAAAAACATATGATCCATCATGTAGTGCAATAGGGATGTGATTAGGGTTTACTGCAAATATGAATGACATGAAAATAGGTTTTGAACAATGATACATGTATAAACCAGTGGGATTGCTCATCAGCTTCTTGGAGAGGGGAGGAAAAGAGGGGGAAATCATGAATCACGGAACCATGGAAAAATTTCTAAATTAAAAAAAGGGGGGAAGAGAGCTACTATCAAAGTTCTCTGGGGTTTAACAGTCCCTCCTCCTTCTAGAACCTCCCAGTGTGAGCCAAGTCTCTGATAAACTGACTTTCCTCTCTCCTTTCTTCCTTTGCCAGAGTTTCTGCACAGCTTAGAGATGACTCTGCAAGGCTGTGTCTTTGCTGCTGCTACAGAAGTAGGTGGCTGAGTCTTCTGCCTCCACGGTGCGGATGGGGAGGGTCAAGAGACCATTCTTTGGTGGTTCAGCTTTGAAGCGCTGAGGAACAGACTCGTTTGAAGTCATCTCTTGATAAGTAAAATAAAACATTAACTTGGGTCCTTTTTGTGGTTCCTGTTGGTACCAGTACATAGAATCATGACCCCAATTTTGTTGACATCTCAATGTCACCTCTTGCTTCACCCTTGTGACCAGATATCTGGGCGTCTGGGTGATTTCAGCTTTCCTGAGGTCTGTGGGAGGGCAAAAAAGAAACAAGCTTGGAGATCTTTGCTTCATCCTTTAGGGAAAGGGAAAGCTCTGGACTTTCTATGTCTCAAATGACAATTTTCCTCCTCCATTCAGCACTCACCTGCTCCAAGGAGAAAAATGGCAACACAGCAAAAGAGTCTATTGCCCATGACGGGATCAGGGACAGAATGAACTGGGTCTCTGCTTTTTAACCTTTTTGGCCCAATGAGAGAGAAGAGAGCTCCTGGAATCATTGCCTTCATTGGTTGCAACAAAAAGCAATTTTTTTTTTGGTGGTTGTCTGTTAGCTTCCTGCTTTTGTGTCTTCCACACAAGTTTCAGGAATGGTTATATGAAATATTGTTCAAGCCCTTCCTACACCGAGCAATCACAACAGGAGCACATCCCCAGGCCTGCCTTTTGGTTTGTGGTAGTAACTATTTCACTGGAGGCAGCAAGGATAGGATATGTGCAGAAGCTGTATAGATGTTAGCAGAATATACACAGATAAAGGACATGGTTATTTTTTTGTTTCAAGTCAAGTTTTATTAGTTTCTTCACCTTAGATTTTTAGGCTATCAGATTTTTTTTCTCCTTTTTATATCCTTAGGCAACTTTTTTCTCTCTGGGCCTCAGTTTTTCATCTGGTGTGTCTATTTTCTGTAAATTCAGGTAGCTTCTGGCTTGTCTTTTCTAATCCATCTTGTCCACAGACATATCTGTTCTGGATAAGTATGAAATTGGGGCAGGATCCTTTTGCAAAAAGATTTCTGGCTTTGTCAATGCAAGCTGTTGAATTGAGAAAGACAGTTTCCTTCTTCACTTGTACTTTGTGAAAAAAGAAGTTTTTTCCCCAAATATCCTGACTTATATAATGAGCTATTTCCGTTTAGTAGATTATCACAACAGGAAACTTTTTTATTATAATTCATAAAATAATTTTATTAATTGTGGGAAGCCGTTCTATGTATTAAAGCCTTTGGAGAAATAGGATCAAATTTAGGGCCTGTTATCTGGATTCCCTATGTGACCAATCCAGGCTGAGGCAGTCTTTGTGTTTGGTCCTGGTCACCTGAGCCCCAAAAGGCTCTGGTACCAGCAGGTAGGTTAATCCAAAATCAACTTGATCCCTCCAAGAGGCTATTAGGAGTCATTTAGAGAAACAGAGTCTGTAACAGATATTTTATCTAGATCCCATTACAAAATCATCGGCAAGTAAAACTGTGTGTATGATTTTTCTGCACTGCATGTCAGGAATGCAGACAGAATGGGCCATCTAAGATAAAAATCTGAGGCTCCTCTTTTGACTCAGTTTTGATCCCCACCTTTCTTAGAACTCCTATTGGAAAACTTTGAAGTGGCAGACCAGCATCTACTGAGTTAATGATTCCTCTCCTTGATAATTAAGAAGCCTGAACCCTAACAAACATTACTTAAGATAAGTCTGCATACTTAGATAAAGTATGGTGCTTTTAGTCTTGACTTTATTTGTCCAGGTGCCTATAATCCTGGAAGACAGAACTCAATAAGTGAGCATCTCCATAAAAATATTTCCTCTCCCAGAATTATCCCTACTAATTGATGGTTGGAATTTGGCCATTGTCTTGGTACTTATACCTTTACTCTTTAGACTTTAATGGGTTATGTATGATCTGTTACCCCTTCATAGCTGTGTTCTTTGTTTGAAACCAGTATATAATAAACTCCCAAGCCCACAGACTTTGGAACAGCATGGGCTAACCACTAGTCTAGTTGTTCTCATTTTCTTTCTCCTGCTTTAACCATCCTATGCCACCACGCCGCTCAGGACCCCAAAAAATCATATAGAGGCATGGCCCCCTATAATTAATTCTGAATTTAATCAAGATACACAAACACACAAGTACTTCAAAGTGCAAAGGCCAGAAAGGGAGAATTATGTATGAATTCCTGATTGTCATATGTAGCTTTATTTTAAGAAAAATATAATAATTTTTAATTATTAATTTTTTTGTTTTTCAGTTACATTAAAATTCCCAGGTGACTTATTCCCTCCCTGACCTCCCAGAGCTAGAGAAGTCATTATGTGACCTGAAAATATATGCCTATTCAAATTAAATCCTTCATGTTTCTATTTATCAGTTTTTTTCTCTGGAGGTGGACAATCACAAGTTATTCTTCAAACATTAATTCTATAGATGTATATCATGTTCTTATTTCTACTTTTTTGTTTTTCATAATTTTGTTTGGTCCTTCCATGTTTTTTTTTCAAAATTAGCTCGCTTATCATTCCATCATAATAATATACCACAACTTGTTTGGTACCTCCCCAATTGATGATCATTTCCTCATTTTCTAACTGCTATAAACATTTTAGAACTTATAGTTTCTTTTCCTTTTTCCTCTGATTACCTTTAGAAATGGGTCCAACAAAGGTAGTAATGGATAATTAAAGGGTAGCACAGTTTCATAACTCTCTGGGCATAATTCCAGATTACTCTCCAAAATGGTTAGAGCCATAGACCCTCCCCAATAGTGTGTTAATGTTCCCATTTTTCTACATCCCCTCCAATATTTGTCATTTTGCTCTTTTAGCATTTTAGCCAATCTTATAGGTATGAGATAATGTCTCAGAATTGTTTTGATTTGCATTTCTCCAATCAGTAATGATTTAGAGGATTTTTCACATACCTATGTATGGTTTTGAATTCTTCATCCAAAAGCTGTCTGTTCATATCTTTTGATCATATATGAAAGGGAAATGACTCATATGCCTATACATTTGACAATTTGAAGCCTCTATCCAAAAACCTGCCTATAAAATTTTCTCCCAGCATTTTGCTTTCATCTTGGCTTTATTAGTTTTATTTGTACAAAAACTTTTAAATTTGATATAATCAAATTATCCATTTCACACCTCACAATGTTACTATATCTCATTTATTCATAAATTCTTCTCTCATCCATAAATCTGATAGGCAATATCTTCCCTATTCTTCTAATTTACTAATGATATCTCCTTTCATGTCTAGGTCTTATATCCATTTATTTTTTTCAATTACATGTAGAAAAAAAATAACTTTTGACAATTGCTTTCTGACATTTTAGGATTGAGAATTTATCCCTCCCTCACCTTCCTCTACCAGGCAGTAAATAATCTGATATAGATTATACCAGTACTTTCATGTATGGACTATTTCCATGTTGTTAGTGCCATGAGAGAAGATACATATCATATATACAATTTAAAAAATTCATCAAGGAAATAAAGTGGGAAATAGCATTCTTTAATAGGCAGACTCTAATGATTCATTCTTTGGCTGTGAATAACATTTTTCATTATGAGTCCCTTGTAAATATCTTGGAAAACTGCCTTGCTAATAATAGTTTGTCCTTCACAGTCGATCATTGTATAATATGTGTTACCATCGACATTATTATCTTGTTCTGTTCATTTCTCTTTGAATCAATTAATATAAGTCCAGCTTTTTTCTGAACTCATCCTGTTCTATGGTACAACCATATATCATAACTTGTTCAGCCATTCCTCAAATGATGAGTATTCCCTCCGTTTACAATTCTTTGCCACTATAAAAAGAGCTGCTAAAAAGTTTATTATATGCAGGTCTTTCCCCCTTATCTTTGATCTCTTTTGAATTGAGATCCAGTAATGTTATTATTGGGTCAAATGGTATGCATAGTTTTATATCCCTTTGGGTATGATTCCATATTGTTCTCCAGATTGGTTGTATCAGTTCCCAGTTCTACAAGGAGAGAATTAGTTTCCCAATTCTCTCATACCCTCTCCAATATTTATCATTTTCCTTTTTGGTCATATTTACCAATATGATTGGTGTGAATTGGTATCTCAGAGTTGTTTTAATTTGCATTTCTCTAATCAATAGTGATTTGGAGCATTTTTCATATGACTATAGATAAATTTTAATTTCTTTCTCTAAGAATTACCTATTCATATTGGTTGACCATTTATCAATTGGGGAATACTTTTTATTCTTATAAATTTGACTCAATTCTCTATATATTTGAGAAATGATACCTTTGTTGGAGATTCACACTATAATTTTTTATTCCAATTTGTCATTTTCCATCTAATCTTGGTTGCATTGGTTTTGTTTATATGCAACCCCTTTTTAATTTAATATAATCAGAACCATCTATTTCATTTTTCAAAATGTTCTCGATGTCTTGTTTGGCTATAAATTCTTCCCTTATCTATAATTTGTTTGTGGTATCATCCTTTAGTTCTAGATCAAGCATCCATTTTGACTTTATCTTGGTGGTGGTGTTCTGTTTCCTGGTTTCTCACCAGTTTTTGTCAAATAGTGAATTCTCCCAAAACCTTGGATCTTTAGATTTAACAAACACTAGGTTACTATTTCTTGACCTCTTCCATTGATCTATTTCTTATTCAGTGCCAGATTGTTTTGATGATTATAGTAGAGTTTGAAATCTAGTATGGTTAGATCTCCTTGCTTTATTTTACTTTTGTTTTTATTTTTTCCTTAATTCCTTTGACATTCTTTGACTTTTGTTTTTCCATATTAATTTTGTAATTATGTAGTCTAGTTCTATGAAATAATTTTGGGTAGTTTGATTGGTATGACACCGTATAGGTAAATTAATTTAAGTAGAATTGTCATGTTTATTGTATTGTCTCAGCCTATCCATGAGCAATTAATGTTTTCACCAATTGTTTAGGTCTGACTTTATTTGTGCAAAAAAATGTTTCCCAATGTGTTCATGAATTTGCTAGATTTATTTTGGTAGGTATACCTCCAGGTATTTTATATTATCCATAGCTATTTTGTGTGTGTTTTTTTCTATCTCTTCCTGTTGGATTTTGTGAGTGGTAAATAGAAATATGTGGGGTTTTTGTAAACTATAACTTTGCTGAAATTATTAATTATTTCTATTTGTTTTTTGGTTGATTCTCTGGAGTTCTCTATGTATCCCATTATATCATCTGCAAAGAGTAGTAACTTCATTTTCTCATTACTTATTCTAATTCCTTCAACTTTTTTTTTGCTATTTATATTTCTTTAAATTCTTATGTATTTCACTTAGCCCATCAAATGTATTGGCATATAATTGGGCAAAACGGCTCCTAATAATCGCTTTAATTTTCTCTCCATTGGTTGTAATTTCTTCTTCTTCCTTTTTAATAATGGTAATTTGATTTCATTCTTTTAAAATCAAATTAATCAGTGGTTTGTTTTTTATTGACTTTTTTCATAAAACCAACTCTTTGTATTATTCATTAATTCAATGTTTTTCTTACTTTTAGTTTTATTAATCTTTCCTTTGATTTTCAGGATCTCTAATTTGGTGTTTAATTGGGGGTTTAAAATTTGTTCTTTTTCTAGTTTTTTTAACCCCTTACCTTCCATCTTAGAATCGATACTGGTTATTGGTAAGGGCTAGGTAATAGAGGTTAAGGGACTTGTCCAGGGTCAGACAGGTAGGAAGTGTCTGAGGTCACATTTGAACCCAGAACCTCCCGTCTCTGGGTCTGACTTTCACTCCACTGAGCTACCCAGCTGCCTTTTTTTTTTCTAATTTTTGAGTTATTTTCTTCAGAGTATTTTTGTGCCTCCATTTCCATTTGGTCTCTTCTAAGTTTTAGGAAATTGATTTCTCCAGTGATTTTTTTTTCAGATAGTGAGTCTTTTTGTCCATTTTTTTATTATTTGATTTTTTAAATTCTTTTCAAATTCTTCTATGGATTTTTTTTGTGACCTGACAGCCTTTCACAATATCCTTTGAAGTTTCACATGTTTCCTTGTTGGCATTATTGTCCTCTTCTGAGTTCATATTTTGATCTTCCCTGCCACCAAAGAAACTTTCTAAGGTCAGGTTTTTTCTTTGTTTTTTGCTTATTTTTCTAGTGTTTTTTTTTAAGTTGCCTTACCTATCTCTTGTGGTTCTCCTTTGCCCCTGAGGTAGAATGAGCACTGTTCCAACTTTCCTTTCTAGTACTTGGAGTAGAGCTAACTACCTTTGTTTCCCACCGTATGCATTTTAAGGGGGTAGTCCTGCTGCCTTGCTATGGGAAGGATTACAGCTATTTTGTCAGACTCTCCATACTGCCTTTTCCTTTGTTGTCTCTTGGATGGGCTAATCCCCATTTTGCAGCTTTGCTTCCCCTGCCAAGAGGCTTGGGATGGGTTGGTGCCCTCCTCTGCCAATTTGCTGCATCATGCACTCTGCAGCTTTAGTGCCTCAGGCCATGTGGAAGTATATTGGTCTCCTACAGGCTATGCCTTCTCTACACAGGCAGGGTGGCTCAGGCTTCACTTGTTCCCTCCTTGTCACTTTGTTTTCTTTGGACTCATAGCAGCGTGTAGGGTTGGTCTGAGTTCTACTGGTTCCCACAGATGCTGCATTCCATGGGCTACTCCCTTATCATACCCCAGATATGAGATATATTCCTCCTATTTTCCTTTGTTTTAAGATAATTTATTTTCTTTGCGTGAGTGTGTCTGTAGGATTCAGATGTGTAGAGCATTCTTACCACACCATCTTATCTCCTAACATGCAACTCCTCTTATGTATATTATATGTATATATTATATACATACATAATATATGTTATATATATTATATGTATTTTGATCTTATTTTGGTAAATAGTAAGATATTGTTGGATACTTATGTTCAATCTTACACCTAGTTTCTGCCAAACTAGTTTCCAGTTTTCCCAACAATTCTTACCAAATAGTGAATTCTTAACCCCAAAACTTGGATCTTCCCTTTTGTCAAATACAAGGTTACTCTAATCTTTCACTGTGTTTGGAGCATGTCTCTTCTGTTCCACTGATCTATCTTTCTTTTTCCTAGCCAGTACCAGATAGTTTGGATAATTTCTATGTAATACATTTAAACATTTATTTTCAAACCCATCTTGATCATCTGTTTTACCTTGTCAACTATCTAGTATTCTTGCCTGTGTGTTTGGGATCTTAGATTTGGAGCTGGAAAGTATTCTACAGACAGACCATCCAGCCTGTCCTCTGCATTTTATAGATGAGGCCAGGAGAGGTTAAGTGACTTGCTCCAGGTCACAGAAGCCATTTGGGATAAAGGAAGGATTTAAATGCAGGCCTTCTCACTTCATCTAGGCGGTGCAGTAAGTAGAGCTCCAGGCCTAGAGTCAGGAAGACTCACCTCCCTAAGTTCAAATCTGGCATCAGACACTAAATTTGTGTGACTTCACTTAACCGTTTGCCTCCGTCTCCTCATCTGTGAAATGAGCTAGAAAAGGATATGATAAACCACTCAGGATCTTTGCCAAGAAAACCCCAAATGGGGTCATGAAGAGTTGGATGTGACTGAAATGACTGAATGGCATCTTACTCCAAATCTAGTGCTTATTCCAGTTGGAATATGGTGCTAGATTCAATGATGGTTAAGCTCCCGTCTAACTCAAACATTCTCTGTATCTATGAAACTTGTTTTCTAAACAGATATTACTTGCTTTCCAAGTTAAAAGTTAAATGTAAGGTGAATGTAATTTTGTCTGAATCAGTGGTGGAAACTGAGGCCAATATAGATCTATTTTTTCTTTCTTGGTGCCTAATTGATCTTAGAGTAATTCAGCATGTACTAGAGAAAAAAGCAGCATGAAACTGAAAAGGAGATGTAGACTTTTCCTATGGCTTAGGAGAAAAGCACCTAAGCTAAGAACTGGACAGACTTATGAGTCAAGTTAGAGGAATTGTTGACTTAAATAACTTCCTAATCTTCATTTTCTAAATTGGACAGCTGAAACAAATAGTTTTGGTTTTTAATTCAGATACCGGGCATTACAATTTTAGCTCACGTGAGGTTTTTAAGGATTTTTTAAATAGCTACTTGAAGGAATGGGACACAAACTTTTCTGGGGTCAGGAAGGAAGAAATGTTTAATGATTAGATGATCTAGAAGTAACAATGTGAAGTTCATTGTGTCTCATCAACTCCAAAGCTTCTCTTCCTTAGAACCAGAAATAGGAATGCTCCATGAAACAGAAAGCTCTATGCTGTTGGAATAGCAGATAGTTTATCGAAAGGAATAGTTTTCTCAAAAGCCTGCTATAAACATTTGACTGAAGTAGATATATTAAATTTTTTTCAGTTCTACTGGATTCAACAAATATTTATCTAGCCAAGGATTAAGGCACTGAGCTGAGATCCTTGACTTCTCCCAGTCTTTGTTCTGTTTTTTCCAACCCACTCTTCTTCTCAGGAGCGCTTTACCCTCAAACCACACCTTAATTATCTTTAATTCGCTATAGTACTCTATCTAAGTCTTTATTCCATGGCAAAACCCTAAGCTCCAGACATTTTCCATATTTCTCCCTGTCAACATTCCTTAGTAGCTTTCTGCTACTAATCTAGTAACTTGATTCACATTTAATTTCTGCTAAAATTCTGTTATTTTGGTCATATGACATAATAACCTTATAAAAGTTCCCTATTGTTTGATTATTAAAATTGAAATTCTCTATCCTGATATAAAGGCCATCCATAAGTCTATTGTTCCAACTTTATGCTATATTTCTTGTTCTTCTTTGCTTTGCTTTAAACAATTTCCTCCAATTTATTAGGTACCAGTTTTTCACCATCTGTGCTCTTCCCTATGTTATTCCTTTTGCCTAGAACAATTGTCTCCCTATTCTTGTCATCTATTTTTTAAAAATAAATTTTATAAAATTGCTACAATCGGTCACTACTTGTGTGATCTTGGGCAAGTCATTTGTCTTCATTTTTAAAATGATAGTATTATACTATGTGATGTCTAAGGTCTCTTCTGATTTTGAATCTTTTAAATTGTCACAACTATCAAATTAAGCATTTAGTGAATTCTCTTACTTTTTTGATATTGTTTTACATAAAAGATTTCTTTCTCTTTTAAGCTGCTTTTCTATTTGAAAACATTTGCTTAAACGCCCTCCCTTTCCCACCAACTCCTACTTCCTGTGCTAGGGTGGAGAAAAAGGAGGTTTGTGAATAGAAATGAGGTGCTTTTCATCGCTGTGGCTGGTACTGCACAAATACATTCCAGAGTCCCTGGGTTCTGCAGATTGTTTGCTGAGAATAAAATTCTTGGTATCTAGTCTCTCAACTTCGAATCCTCGAGGATCATCTCCATCTTGCTTATCCCCCTTTCCCAGGGAGTAAAGGACAAGCAATAGACCCTGTGCTGGGGTTTGTAGATACCAAAACATTCTAGTATCATCAGCATCTTGAGCACATTTCAGTGTCACGGACTGTCCCTTTCCAATGATTAGATGTCTTGGGATCTGAGTGACTCTAGCATGCATGAAGTCTAGGAAGAAAAAAAAAAACAAAAGACAGGAGGTGAAACTTGGTGAAAAGTTGACGTTTGGGTATATGGCAATCCCAGCAAAGGTATTTCCAAACTGTACCCAGGACTCACCTACTTCCAGGAGAAAAACAACCACACAGCCCAAAAGTCTGGTGCCCAGGGTAAAATTAGGAAGAGAATGGCACACCTCTCTTAACTGATTTTTCATCCTCTTAGTTAGTAGAGAGAGTCTTGGAGTGGAGCTCAATAGCATCAGTTCCAAAATCTGACCCTGAGGGCCCCCAAAGATCTAGGGCCACTTTGTGAAGAAGGGTTTGCACATTGTGTGGAGGAAACAGGGGAGGCAAGTTCCCTTTCTAAGAACAGTCATAGGAAAACCTTTTCATTACGTTTTCAATATCCTTTGTTTCTGCCTCCAGGTAATAAACCACAAGTGCCTTTGTTCTATGATCTCCGATGCCCAGAAGATTTATGTTTTTTATAATTACATACCTTAGCACCCACCCCTCTCCTTTCACATATGGGAACCTCCAGTCAGCTACTCTAGTTTCATGGTACTCTATATACCCATATCCACTGAAAAAGTATACAGCCTCTGCTGATCTCTTTTCTTTGACTAGTCAACAAGAACACAGAATTGGTTTAAGGTAAAAATACCTGATGAAATCAGTTACAAAAACACCGATAGACTTTATCCTCACTTCCCCATAAGTGCTCACAATGTCATGGAAAGAGTGAAGGAGTGAAAGAAATCCCTGTGTAGTGGTACACATTCATGAAATATAAATAACTTTGGGGCATTTGTGGAGGGTCATATATTTAAGGACCTCTTGGAGTCTCATAAAAGAAGCATAGAGAAGCAACTCATACCTCCATTATTATAGCATCATTGATGTCTTCTGGTGATATCACTGAACTTTTCCCAGGGCTCTTTCTGTATTCTGACCTCATGTGGTCATTGAGGAATAGTGTTCTATTGGAAACACGCTTCGACTTATCACATAGTACTAACCTCTCAGCCAAGACATTTTATGACCTATTTCTCATTTTTAAATAAGTATTTTATTTAATTTTCCTTTTTAAAAATTAATACATGTTTATTTTCTCTCCCTCCCACCTGCACCAAACTGAAAAACAAAACAAAAAAACCCTTTTTAATAAATGTGTAATCAAGCAAAACAAATTCCTACATTAGTCAATGAGATATATGCTTTATTCTGTGTTTTGGTTTGATTGCATCTCTATCAGGAGATAGGTAGCTTCGTCTTTGGTCCCCTGGAATCATGGCTAATCATGTTCTCTCCCTCCCCTTTTCCCTCCCCCCTCCCAAAGCTGACAAGAAATTCCACTGGGTTATACATTCAATTCCTATTTCCATTTTATTCATTTTTGTAATGGAGTAGTCTTTAAAACCCCAAACCCCAAGAGGGCAGCTGGGTAGGTCAGTGGGTTGAGAGCCAGGCCTAGAGATAGGAGGAGGTCCTGGGTTCAAACCTGAACTCAGACCCTTCTTAGCTGCATAACCCTGGGCAAGTCACTTGACTCCCTTTGCCTAGCCCTTACCACTCTTCTGCCTTGGAATCAATACTATGTATTGATTCTAAGGTGTAAGGTAAGGGTTTTAATAAAACCAAAATCCCAAATCACATACCCATAGAAACAAGTCATAAATCATATGTTTTCTTCTGCATTTCTTCTCCAACCATTCTTCCTCTAGATGTGAATAGTATTATTTCTCATAAGTCCCCCAGGATTGTCCTGGATTATTGAATTGCTTTTAGCAACAAAGTCAATTATATTTTATTGTCCTACAACGTTTCAGTTATTATGTACAATGTTCTCCTGGTTCTGCTCATTTTACTCCACATCAGTTCATGGAAGTCTTTCCAGTTCATATAGAAATCAAGCAGTTCCATCTCCTTTTTTACCTCTTTGGAGTACAATCCTGGTAGTGGTATGGCTGGACCAAAAGACATGCACTTTTTGAAGCCCTTTGAGCATACTTCCAAATTGCTTTCCAGAGTGGCTGAATCAATTCACAACTCCACCAGCAATGCATTAGTGTCCCAATTTTGCCACATCCCCTCCAACATTTATTATTTTCCTTTACTGTCATATTGGCCAATCTGCTAGGAGTGAGGGGGATTATTTCTTTATTTGTGCTATAATAACTCCATGAAAGTAAGTCATCAGATTATTATGACATGTTGGTATCATATTTGGGTGGAGAAAAGGAAAGAAGAGTTTCTACAATAGTCATCAGTAGTATTGATCTATGGCAAAGGTTCTTAATATTTTTTTGTGTGTCATGCATGTTTTTAGTGGTCTCGTGAAGCCCATGGACCCCTTTATAGGATAATGTTTATCTTTTTATCCATAACTAAAGGAAATGATAAATTTCAGTTAGAAATTAGTGAAAATAAAGATGTCTTTTACCATCCCTTTTCAAAGACACCCTAAAATCTACCCATTAGTCCCCATGGAAATTCATAGACCCCAGTTAAAGAATGCCTGCTCTGTGGGGTTCTGGGAAATCCTAAGTGTGTTGCTTCTAGTTCTGCTACATCTAGAGAAAGGATAGCTAAGATGGAAATTTATTTATCCATCCATGTGTTGATACTGGAGAAAAGAGACTTGGTCTTAGAGCTGCAGGGCTATTACCTTCTCTTCCCTTCCTTACACACACACACACACACACACACACACACACACCCCTTCTAACTTTTTCCACAGTCGTGCTCAGAGAGAAGGGGACATCACAGGGCTATGCCTCTACTACTAGGAAGGGAGGACTCATATATATAGTCCTCCAATTCTGTGGATTGGGTTTTCAAGTTAAACTAAGATATGTCTGGCAGTACCACTGTGAAGCAGACTTTTCCCTTTTTTCTTTCTAATTAATAATAAAAACCCAAAATATAAATCGTATTTCCTTCTTTGAATTTTGCTGATACCAGAGTAGTGTATCATGTTCTAGAACTGGGTCACCATCAGTAACTTCCTATCATATCTCTGTGACCAGGTATCTTGAGTTTTAGATGAATCCAATGTTAGTGGAGCCTATGGGCAGAGGAAGCAGAAACCAATAGACAGGGCCTTGGAGGGAACATGGAATAGTTGGTGCATTACTTGTGTATACAAGAAGGGGATTTCCTACCTGTGCCGGGACTGACCTGCTTTTAGAAGACAAATGGCCAAGCAGCAGAGGAAAATAATACCTATGGTAGGAGGACACCAGGAAAGGATCATCTCCACCTCTGGTATCTCTGGGGAACTTGGGTTTCTTCAAGCTGGGAAAACCAAAGTTCTGTGACTCTCCTTGTTTTGTTAGGTTCTGTTTTTTTTTTCATTAGGTTCTGTGATTTCAGCAGCCCCAAACCCCTCAGCCTGAAAGTCAGACTAAGAAAAGGCTACAATAGCCCCTTTTATGTGGTGTAAAGAACGCTAGATTTCCAGACAAAATGATTGGTGATCATTTGATTGAAATCTATTCATCTATTTATCTATCCCATATAACACACTGCCTCTCTCTAATCTTTTAAAGCAATAAAATTCCTTTCAAGGAGACATATAGATATCCTTTCTAGTGATTTTCTTAGACCAGTAACATTCAGATCTATTATCTACTTCCATCGTTACATCCACATACAAAACATAAGTATAATTACAGACAAAATACTTTGCAATCAAATCCTGATAAGGGATAGATGAAAGAGGAAAAATTTTGCATGTAATTCCATTCGCCTTTCATATTGATGACATCCTACCAATTGTTAACACACAAATACATACATACACATAGACACCACTCAGCCACATTGCCACAATAAAAAACCAAGATCTCATGTCTTAGAATCATTTCACATTTTGTCAAAATACAATTAATATGTAACCTCTTCTAACTCTGTTTCTTCCTTATTGTCTGTCTTTGTGTCTCCAAGTAGAATCTTCCTGTATCTAGGGGCCTCTATACAATAACTGAGGTCTTTTACTTGGGGAATGAGAGAGAACTCACAGGACAAGGTTACATCAACTAGAAGCTGGATGAGTCCTTGACATTGTTCTGTGAATTCCACTATAAATATTCTTCAGAGAAGGAGACTGACACTAAGTCTATGATCTAAGCAGACCTCGAAACATTTCTGTAGAATCTACAAAAATTGGTGTGGATGTCATCACTATGAAAGGTGAATGGAATTACATGCACATTTTTCCTTGTTTTACTCATCCATTATCTAGATTTGAGCATGTGGTATTTAATCTGCAATTATATTTATGCCTTATATTCAGATGTAATGATGACATCAGGTAATGCTCATCTATCTTGCAAACAATGCACAGTATTGATTCTAAAATGGAAGGTGAGGGTTTAAAGAGAGGAAGTATGATGATATGGATAAATAGATTTATTGATTAAACACCAATTATGTGCTAGACACTGGGGAAACAAACACCAAGAATGAAGAAATCGCTTCTCCCAGGACCTAACTTTCATTCTAAAGATGAAAATAACAACTGAATAAATAAGCATATACAGAATAAAAGAATAAGTGTGAAGAGAATAAATGCAAAGTAATTAAATATTTAAATACAATTTGGAAGGGAAGGCACTTGCAGTTGGAGACTGTATCTTTTAAGGAAAAGAAAGCAGAGAGGAGGAGGCGTGCTTTCCTGGCATGTGGGACAGATAGTCCAAAGGCAAGGGAGATGGGAGCAGTATCACCACTGAAGCATAAAGAGAGGAATGACATCAAATTCCATCTCTGGAATTGACTACCAAATAACTGTACTTCTGGGGCCTCCATCTCCTCATCTGCAAAGGGAGGCAATAGATGTAGACTGAGTTACACTCCCATCCTACTTCCTGTGCTAAGGTTTGTGCACAGAGAGCCGGTAACAGCACTGGGCTGTGCTTTTGCTGATGCACAGTGATATACAGATGTATGACTGGTGCTAGTTGATTCCAGAGTCAGAGGAAACAGGTCCACCCTTGACCGGGATACAGTGAATCCTTCTGGAATATCACCTGGAGCAATAAGGTTGATATCCTGGGAATAATGAATCAGCCGCAGCCCCAAACCCGGGTCCTCTCTGTACCAAGACATAAAATCATGTTTCATATCCTGTTCACATCTCAGTGTCAGTTTCTTTCCTGTTTTTGTGACCAAGTATCTGGGTGTCTGGGTGATTCCAGCATCCATAGGTCCTGTGGAAGAGGGAAGAAAGAGCAAAGAGAGAGTCCAGGAGGGACAGCACTATGACCACAAGGGAAAGGTCTACTTCAGGTCTTAGGTTAGCCTTAAGTAGAGATCTCCAATCTGTCCCCAGGACTCACCTGATTCCAAGAGACAGGCAAATACACAGTAGAAGAGCCTGGAGTCCATGGTGGAATCATAGAAGCAATGGGGAATCTTCCTAACAAAAGGCTCCCACCTCCCTCTTATGGAGGAGGTGGGGCCAGACCTTTGAACCTCCATAAACCCTACTAGGCAGTGTCTGTGATTCTACCTTAACCAAGAGTCCTAGAGCCATCCCTCAGAATTGAGTAGTTGACAAGTTATGAGATAAAAGAAAAGACATCCTCAGCTCAGAGATAAGGACCCTCAGGAGAAAACTGTTTCTGCTCAGGTTCAGGGGTATGAAATGTATGTATGCTTCTTTAAGGGTCATTTTCTTTCTTTTTTATCTTTTAAAATCATTTTATTATTTTTTTTTCATTTTTATTGTCATGCAAAACACATTTCCATATTAGTCATTGTTGTAAGATGTTATGAGGGGATGACCAGGACCCCAAAATAAGACTAAAAATACAATGAGGTGAAAGATGACTAACAGTTCTTTCTCTGGGGGTGACTAGCTTTCCCTGTCATAAGTCTTGCAGGATTATTAAGGGGTCATTTTCACAAGTTCTATGAGAACCTGTTAGCTACTACATGTTCAGTTAATGAATAATTGATGAGGAAACATTCGTTATGATCCTACTATGTGCTAGGCAGGGTTCTAAGTGCTAGGGATGAAATAAAGACACAAAAGATAGCTGTTGTCCTCAAAACGCTTATAATCTAAAGAATATAAAGACTTATAAAATTTAAACCAATATATAATAAAATAAAAAATATAAAGAAAGAAAGCATTGTCACTTCTTCCCATCTTAGAGGTGTGTATATGTGTGCAATGCTCCTGACTCTGTTAGGCAGCATATAAATGCTCTCTTCAAATCTTCACAAGTCCATGTCTCCCACAAATGCATCTCCACCTCTGTCCCAGTGACCTTCTCCTTCTGGTCTTTCTTCCATTCCTAAGTCTTTCTCCCCACTCTTCCACCTTTATTTTACATAATATAGTAAGATTATAATATGTGGTACAGCAATATGTAATATAATAAAGGATAAGCAATTTTTTGCTTTTTCTTCGCTTGTATTTGTATTTTCAACATTTAATAGAGTACCTGGTACATAGTAGGTGCTTATTGAATGCTTTCCTTCCTTTTCTACCTTTTCATCTTCCTCCCTCTCTCTCTCTCCTTCTCTCCCCATCTCCCTCTCTCCATCCCTCCTTCTCTCCCTCTCTTTCCCTCCCAGAAGAGTTTGTATCACATCACTGCTCATGTGTCATATGTGTTTCAGCTTTTGTGTTTTACAATAAAGATCATATTCAAGATTTTCTCAGTGTGCTAGTGTTTGTCTTGGTTCTCTCAAACATGGCTCTCATGGGTTATATTCGTTTTATAGCCTCCAGTCCAAGTAATGAACTCTTACCTCTAATTGCACAATTTCAATGATTAAGAAAAAGTTAGCTTAATCAAAATCCTGTCAATGATTAGAATTAGGGAGCTTTCTAAAGAAAAATAATTTTACAAGCTGCTACTGCCTCCTTGTGGAAATGAGAGGTAATGAGAAGCAGAATACTTGAAGTAAGAGTCTGAATATTGAGGGAGACCACCAAGAGAGAAATGGGAACCCATAAAAAGGAGAGGAGTAAGGTTTGGTTCAGGTGATCATGGGTTTTGCAGGATTTAAAGCTAGTAGGGATCTTAAAGGGGCAGTTGGACAGCTAAGCAGAGTATAGAGCTTGAAGTTAGGAAGAGTCATGCTCAAATATGGCCTCAGATACTTACTAGCTATAGGGTCCCTGGGCAAGTCACTTAACCTTTTTTTTATTATTATTATTTCTGTATCCTCATCAATAAAATTGAGCTGGAAAAGAAAATGACAGACCACTTTTGTGTCTTTTCCAAATAAGGTCATGAAGAGTAAGGCACGACTGAAAACAACTGAAGAGATTTTTGTGGACAAGAAGTTAAAGAGAAAATAGCTACACTATCAGTTCTGAAGATAAAGCTGGAGTTGGGAGGAAGAAAAGGAAGAAAAAGAAAAGTATAAGAAGTTCTTCAGTGAAAAGCAGAAAACTAGTTTGAGCATGACCATTTTATGCTTTGAAAAAGATGATATTGCCTTTCATTAAAATGATTGTGACATTTAATCACATTTTTAGTACTTTAATAGTTATTTTTTATAAAAAGAAAAAATCTGTAGTATGTGCTTTAGAGCTATTTTTTTTGTCGGCTTTCAAGGGTTTCTCTATTGCCAGCTGACATAATTAAAAGAGAAGAGTGAGAAAAGGAGAAAGAGTGATTTTTCTCAGTCAGCGATTTTCCCAAACCAGGGTAGCAGCTGGAGCCTATAAGTAGACTAGTTGTGGCACAGTGTGATGTCCTAGTTGCTAGAATTTATGATTATGTCTGAACTTTTGAGATAATCCTTTTTTAGTTACTGAAAATCCTAGCTAAGGATTGTGCCACTACCCTCAGCCTTGGCTGCTTCCAGATGCCAGCAGGTATGAAGGTTTAGAATCTGATGATGTCAGGATTGCACAGCTGGGGTTCAGAGTTAAAGCATATAGAAACTGAGAGTGTTTTAAGTTCTAAAATTAAAGATAAAATATTCTTTGGAGGTAAACAACAAAGACAAATATATTGTAGATAAACAATTTATAGCTATACAAGAAAATTTTTTTAATATTTTATTTTTTAGAAAAATTTTCCATGATTACATGATTCATGTTTTAACATGTGTCATTGATTGAGATTTATTTCTATATTATTGATAGTTGCATTGGTGTGGTACTTTCGAGTCTACATCCCAAATCATGTCCACATCAATCCATGTGTTCAAGCAGTTGCTTTTCTTCTGTGTTTACACTCCTGTAGTTCTTCCTCTGAATGTGGGTAGCATTCTTTTCCATAAGTCCCTCAGAATTGTTATGGATCATTGCATTGCTGCTAGTACAGAAGTCCATTACATTCTATTTTACCACAGTGTATTGATATCTGTGTACAATGTTCTTCTGGCTCTGCTCCTTTCACTCTGCATCAATTCCTGGAGGTCTTTACAGTTCACATGGAATTCCTCCAGTTTATTATGCCTTTGAGCACAATAGTATTCCATCACCAGCATATACCACAATTTGTTCAGCCATTCCCCAATCGAAGGGCATACCCTCGTTTTCCAGTTTTTTGCCACTACAAAAAGCGTAGCTATAATATTTTCATACAAGTCTGTTTATCTATGATCTCTTTGGGGTACAAACCCAACAATGGTATGGCTGAATCAAAGGGCAGGCAGTCTTTTATAGCCCTTTGAGCATAGTTCCAAATTGCCATACAGAATGGTTGGATCAGTTCACTACTCCACCAGCTATGCATTAATGTCCCAATTTTGGCACATCCCCTCCAGCATTCATTACTCTCCCCTACTAGCATTATAGCCAATCTGCTAGGTGTGAGATGATACCTCAGTGTTGTTTTGATTTGCATTTCTCTACTTATTAGAGATTTAGAATGCTTTCTCACATGCTTATTGATAGTTTTGATTTCTTTATCTGAAAATTGCCTATTCATGTCCCTTGCCCATTTATCAATTGGGGAATGGCTTAATTTTTTTATACAATTGATTTAGCACCTTGTATATTTGAGTAATTAGACCTCTGTCAGTTTTTTGTTATAAAGATTTTTCCCAGTTTGTTGTTTCCCTTCTGATTTTGGCTACATTGTTTTTGTTTGTACAAAAGCTTTTAAAATTAAATTTAATAGAAGAAAAATTATTTATTTAACATTTTGTAATTTTTTATAACTCTTGCTTGGTTTAAAAATTTTCTCTTTCCCATAAATTTGACAAGTATACTATTCTGTGTTCACTTAATTTACTCACAGTTTCCTTCTTTATATTCAAGTCATTCATTCATTCTGAATTTATATTGGTGTAGGGTGTGAGATATTGATGTAAACCTAATCTCTCACCTAAGTTGCTATATTTATTGCCATATAATTGGGCAAAATAGTTTTTAATGATTGCTTTGATTTCCTCTTCTTTAGAGGTGAGGTCTTCCTTTTCATTTTTCATATTCATTATTTGGTTTACTTCTTTCCTTTTTTTAACTATATTAACCAGTACTTTGTCAATTTTATTTGATTTTTTTCAAAGTACCAGCTTCCAGTCTTATTTATTAATTCAATAGTTCTTTATTTTATTGACTTTTCCTTTAATTTTTATAATCTCTAATTTGGTCTTTAACTGGGGATTTTTAATTCGTTCACTTTCTAGCTTTTTTATTTGCATGCCCAGTTCATTGATCTTTGCCCTCTCTAATTTGTTAATATATGCACTCAAGGATATAAATTTCCCTGTTAGTACTGCCTTAGCTGCATCCCACAGAGTTTGGTAGGATGTCTCACCATTGTCATTCTCTTCAATGAAGTTATTGATTGTTTCTATGATTTACTCTTTAACTAACTGGTTTTGGAGAATGATATTGTTTAATTTCCAATTAGTTTTTGATTTGCCTGTCCACGTGCCCTTACTTATTATTTTTATTGCATTATGAAATGAAAAAGTTACATTTATTATTTCTGCTCTTTTGCATTTATTTGCAATGTTTCTATGCCCTATAACATGGTCAATCTTTGTGAATGTACCATGTGCAGCTGAAAAGAAGGTATTCTTTTTGTCCCTATTTATTTTTCTTGACATATCTATTAAATCTAATTATTCTAAGATTTCATTCACCTCTCTTATCTTTTTTATTTATTTTTTGGTTTGATTTATCTAGATCTGAAAGAGGAATATTTAGATCTCCCACTAGTATAGTTTTACTATCTGTTTCCTTCTTGAGCTCTGCCAGTTTCTCCTTTAGGAATTTGGATGTTATACCATTTGGTGCATACATATTGAGTACTGTTATTTCCTCATTGTCTGTACTGCCTTTTATCAGGATGTAATTACCATCCCTGTCTCCTTTAATCAGATCTATTTTTACTTTGGCTTTGTCAGAAATCATGATATCCACTCCTGCCATCTTTTTCTCAGTTGAAGCCCAAAAGATTTTGCTCCAGCCATTGACCTGTATATGTCCACCCACCTCATGTGTGTTTCTTGTAGACAATATATGGTAGGATTTTGGTTTCTAATCCACTCTGCTATTTGCTTCCATTTTATAGGCAACTTCATCCCATTCACATTCAGTGTTATAATTATCAGTTGTGTATTCCCCAACATTTTGGTATCCTCTCCTAGTTCTACTCCTTCTTCTTATGCTATTTCCTTTTAAACCAGTCCCCCTTGTCCCCTCTCTAGGTTTATTTCCCTTTCCCCTCCCTCCCTTATTATTCTCCTCTTTTTATTTTTTAAGGCCTAATGAATTCCGTCCCCCCTTCCTTCCCTCCCCATTTTGAACTCCCCATTCCCCTGCTCCTCTTAGTTTATCCCTTCTGACTTTCTCAGTAGGATTAGATAGAATTCTATATCCCAATGGATATCGCTACTTTTCCCTCTCAGGGTTAATTCTGCTGAGAATAAGGTTTAAATATTACCTATTAATGCTCTCTTCCTCTCTTTCTTATAATGATATTTATCCCCTCCCCTTTCCATGCCCTCTTTGTGTGGTACAGAATATCCTATTTTCTTTATTCATTCAAGTTTCTCTTGGTGCCATCTACTATTCATCCCCCCTCTTTCTCCCCGCATCATCTTAGACCATTTAGTATTCCAACCTCTCCCTATGAATGATTCTTCTAATTACTATAATAGTGAATACTATAATAGTGAATAGAGTTCCCTACAGAGAATTACACATAACATTTCTCCATATAGGAATACAAATAATTTGATCTTATTGAAGCCCTTAAAGAGGCAAATTTAAAAATAAGAGTTTTCTTTCTTTCCCCTCTGTTTCTTATTTTCCTTTTCATGTTTCTCTTGGTTTTTGTGGTTGGATATCAAACTTTCCATTTAGTCCTGGTCTTTTCTGTGCAAATACTTGGAAATTTTCTATCTTGTTGAATGTCCATACTTTCCACTGGAAATATATAATCAGTTTTGATGGGTAGGTGATCCTTGGTTGTAGACCCAGTTCTCTTGCCTTTTTGAATATCATATTCCAAGCCTTGCAGTCTCTTAATGTGAAGGCTGACAGATCCTGTGTGATCCTGATTGGTTCTCCTTGATATCTGAACTATCTCTTCTGGCTTCTTGTAAAATTTTTTCTTTTATTTGGAATCTCTTAAATTTGGCTATTATATTTGTAGGGGTTGTCTTTTGAGGGTTTAGTGTAGAAGGTGATCTATGATCCTTTCAATGTCTATTATGCCCTCTTGTTAAAGAACATCAGGGCAGTTTACTTGGATAATTTCTTGTAGTATGGAGTCCAAATTTCTATTAATTTCTGCTTTTTCAAGACGACCAATGATTCTCAAATTGTCTCTTCTTGATCTGTTTTTTGATCTGTCATTTTCTCAGTGAGATATTTCATGTTTCCTTCTATTTTGTCAGTCTGTTGACTTTGCTTTATTTGTTCTTGCTATCTTGAGAGATCATTGGCTTCCACTTGCCCAATTCTTGTCTTTAGAGACTGGTTTTCAGCTATAATATTTTGATTTTCCTTTTCAATTTTGTCTATTCTGTTTTTCATAATTTCCTGCTGTTTAGTTATCATTTTGTTTGATTTTTGAGCATCTTTCTCCAATTGGAAGTTTCTTTCTTTTAACCTGTTAATTTCCTTTTGAACTATTTCCCACTTTTCTTGCCAAATCTCTTCCATCTTTCTCATGATCTCAGATTTGAACTCTTCAAGAGCTTGTGACCAATTTTCATTTTTGTAGGAAGGTTTGGATGTGATTACTTGTTTGTTCTCCCCTGCAGTTTGCTCTGTTGTCTGGATTTTTCTGTGTAAAAAGTTGTCAAGTGTTAAAGATTTCTTCTTGATTTTTCTCTTTAGAGGTTCTTGTGCATGGCTTGTCATTATTATTATGATGTTTTTCTTTCTCAGTCAGAAGTCTGGATGAGGCAGACAGGATCTCTGCCTATTGAGCTGTGGAGTAGTTTTTGTCTGAGTCATAGCACCAAGTGGCCCTTTCAGTTTCATACTCTCGCCCACAGTTGGTCTGTGCTCTTTAGGCTCCTAGTGTCTCAAGGCTAGCTGTTCTCAGGGTCAAGCCTCCTGGTGGTTTTCTTACTTGCTTCCCTCCCTGAGGCTCCTTTAACAGTCTCAGGGCACTGCTTCCACAGTCATGCGCCCCTCTGCACTGGGACCCCACCCAAGGTCCATGCCTGAGCTCAAAGTTCACTCCTGTGCTCAAGGTCTGTGTTCAAAGTCCATGTTCTTTAGCCTCTTGGGATCTTAAGTCTTGCTGCTCTCAGGAGCAGGCCCTGGTGATCCCAGGTAGCTGCCAAGAACTTAATGGATGCCCCAAACTTGCTCTAACTTTTGTGCATTGTCTTTGGCACTGTAGGTGGTGTGTGTGTGTGTGTGTGTGTGTGTGTGTGTGTGTGTGTGTGTGTAGAGTTGCTCCACCCCTTATAGCATGTAAATGCCCAGATCCCACATACCTTCAATGTTGTGCCTGGTTGTGAGGTCCCATCATTCGTCTGGGTTTGGTTTTTATGCCCTCTTGAGGAGTCCTGTATGTGTGTGTTAGGAGAGGTTAAGCAGCTGCTTTTTACTCTGCCCCCATCTTAATCTGGAAGTCTATTCAAGAAAAGTTTTCAAACAAACCATTTCCTTCTTTATTTGAAACCCTTTCCTTCTGTCTTAGTATTACTTTTGAGGCAGAAGAATGGCAAAGGCTAGACTAAGGTGGTTAAGTGGCTTGTCCAGGGTCACATAGCTAGGAAGTATCTGAGGTCAGATTTGAAATATAGAGAGTGGGGGTCATATAGTTTTTTCAAGCTTTGGCTGAGTTCCAAAAGCTGTTAGGAGTTTGGAATCTTGAGGAAAAGAGAGTTGATGAGGGTCTCCTGTGGAGGGAGGTTGTCTGATCAGCCGAGCTACTTCCTTACCTAGTTGTAGTATTGAAATTTAGCCTAGCTTTGATATATTTACTTAAGAAATTATTAGTTTGGATAAACCCTTTATATCTTCCTTCCCAATATTATTTCCTATCTTCCCTCCCTTACCTTATATGTCTGTGGAGTTAATAAGGAGAGTAATTAGAGAGGAGTTAAAATCTGTGAAGGGTTAATTGTTATTTGACAATATTAGATATAGAGAAACTAGTCAGTCATCATTTATTTTGTAAGCTGAGTTAAAGGCTGGTCCTTATTCAGACTCCATCTTTGCCACCCTTCCCCCCACCTGAGGTACCTGAGACAACTGTTAGGGCTTTCCTTTGAACCACTTTCCTGACACATCAACCTTTAAAGATAATAAACCCTTTTGTTGTTTCAACAGATTTATTAGTATAATTGGTCAGTTAGTTATATAACAGAGGGAAGAAGAGGGAAAGAACCAAAATACTCTGGGCTTGAAGGGAAGCTGGGGTATCCATCTTGAAGGAAGGTGTTACTTCAAAACAGGCCCCTTCCTCTGAAATTAACTAAACCCTGTTTGTTAATTTCAGTTTAGTCTATTTCCCTCAGCCTGTGTTTGAGTCTAAGTCCCAGTCTATTTTTTTTGTCTGTTTAGTTTAATTTCTCCTCTCCCTGAAGATCTCTGTTTCCCTTCTGTGTTATACTCCTGACGTCAGCCCTATTATATCCTGAATCTCCTTAATCCCAGCCTACCTGTAACCTTGATTACCCACTTAGCAAGTCTCTGACAACCTCTTTCAAATTCCCTTATACCACACACCTTTCCTCAAATTACCCCCATAACAGATTTGAACTCTATCTACTGTGCTACCTAGTTGTCTCCAAACTAGTTCTTTCTGAGGTCCTTCAATTCAGTTTGGTTCAGTTCAGTAAGTACTTATTAGACTTCTATATTCCAGTCATTGAACTAGATGATTATGATAGAATGATAGAAACAGTCTCTGCCCTTGGTCTCTGGGAAATCACACTCATCAACCTTGGACTCCAAAAAAATTGTCACTTTACTGTCAGGATAAAAGAATTACTCTGGGTTATTTTTTCTCATTGGCAGTAAATTGTTACTCAGTTGATGTTCCCTTAATTGAACTTACATAAAAGGAGGTACCATTTAATGGAAAGAGGGCTAGACTTGAATGAGTAGAGCCTGGGTTTGAATTTGCTCCTTGTCACAAACTGTGTGACCCTATGCAAATCATTCAACTTTCTTCAAACATGTCTTCCTCTCTATAATAAGGATAAAGACACTAGGATTAACTACCTCACAGGGTTTTTCTGATTGAACTTTGTAAATACCAAATAAGTGAGGATTGTGCATAATTTACAATGTAATCTCTCAAAAGAGGCAGCCACCTTGGAGTCAGGAATACCCAAGTTTTTCTTGTTTCTGACACATACTGACTGTGGATCCTGGCTTCCATCTAACTTCTTAGTACTCCCAGGCAATTATTTTCTAAAATTGAATTTTAAATAATTTTTCACATAGGGAGGCAATTTTAATCATTGTTTTTCTGACATTTTGCAATCCATGTTTTCTCCCTCCCTCTTCTTTGCTTCCAAGGCAATAAGTAATATGATATAGGTTATACATGAGTTATCAAATAATATATATTTCTATGTTTGTCATGTGAAACAAGGCACATGTTGTTTATACTAAAGAAAAATTCATGAAGGAAATGAAGTGAAAAATGGTATTCTTCAATCTACATTCAGGCCCATGAGTTCCTTCTATAGTAATGGATATAGCCTTTTCCATCCCCATTCTGAGCTGCTATGGATTCTTGCATTGCTGATAACATTTAACTCATTCACAGCTGATCATCATATATTATTACTGTTACTGTGTACAATGTCCCAGGCAATTCTTGAAGACTATAAATTGAAGAATAGTTGCTAATTTGATCTCAAATTTTGAAAAACATTCCTCCCAAATATATTTGACCTGGCTATCTTAGTGATAGTCTCTTCACCACAAAATTGGTATTTCTATCATGAAAATTTTCTTCTCTACCTAATTTGGCCTAAAGCTATTTCTCTCAAAGGTCTCTTTCAAAATATTCCCTGAGTTCACACACACACACACACACACACACACACACACACACACA
>NC_058134.1:107258806-107354283 GCF_016433145.1 Gracilinanus agilis
GTGAGGAGTTTTCCTTATTTGAGGAGGGTCCGGATGCTTGTTTATTCTCCTCCTCTGTTTGCTTGGTTGTCTGGATTTTCTCTGTGTAAAAGTTCTCGAGTGTTAAAGACTTCTTTTTCTTGTTGTTAATCTTTCTCTTCTGAACTTCCTGAGACTGGGTAGCCATCGTTAGCCCAGCAGCTTCTCAGGTTTATCCTTGCGCTCAGGGTCTGTCCACAGTCTTTTGGCTCCTGAGGCCTGAGTTCTGGTTTTTTCCAAGGTCCGGCCCCCTGGTGGACCCCCTTGCTTGATACTCTGCCAGAGGTTTCTTTACAAGTCTCAGGGTGCTGCTTCCACAGTCGTATACCCATCTGCACTGGTTCCCCACTCAGAGTTTCAGAGCTTTAGCTCATGGCTGTGTCTGCCTCTACCCACGTCTCTGCCTGTGCCTGTTCTCTGCTCCCGCGCTCAGAGTTAGCTTTTTGGGGTCCTAAATCTTGTTGCTCTCAGGAACAGGCCCCAGAGCTGCCAATGACTCCATGGGTGCCCCAAACTTGCTCTATTTCTTTTTAGCTGGCTTCGGCATTATAGGTGATGCGTGTGGAGGGTGTGGGGTTGGGGTGGTTGCTCAGCCCGTGATTTAGTGAGAGCTGTTTCACCCCTTTATAGCATGGAAATGCCTCAATTCCACGTACCTTCCACACTATGGCCTGTTGTGGGGTTCCTCTGTTCATCTGGACTTGTTTTTATGTCCCCTTGAGGAGTTTTGTGTGTTTAGGTCAGGAGAGGTTAAGAGCTGCTTCTTACTCTGCCGCCATCTTAACCCAGAAACCCACTTTCTACATTTTTAAATCTATGTAATTTGGCATTTGCATTCACTGCCAGAAGCCTTAGAAGATGCAGAATGTTTGGGTGGTAGAGGGCTTGAAACAAATTCAAACTTTTATGCAAATTTCACAAAAACACACCACCACGGAGCCACACTACACTCAGTGATCAGATATCTATATGAAGTGGACAAGGAGAGATGCTGAATGTATGGACATGGTGTGGGAAACAAAGAGATGGATCCTATAGTCACTGAGTCAATCAGCACCCAGGATATATAAAACATGGCCCTGGGGTTCATTGTCTTTCATTCCAGCAGCCAATAGCGTGTCATGTACAATCTCACACTGGCAAACTTGCACAAGCAGTAGTGGTGCACTGCATTTCCATCGTGTACAGTACAGTATTCATCCACAAAATTCGGCAATATAGCAAAAACTCCATGATACAGAATTATATTAAAAAAAAAATCCCATGATACAGGGAAGCCACAATAAGTGAACTGCGATATAGCGAGGAACGACTCTACTTGATCTACAGATAGGTTAGAAGTAACTCTGGGGGTTACTATAGTGAGAATTTTTAGCAATTCATTACTTCAGTCAATATTCATTCAATTTTTTGACATTTATTAAATATCCATCATGTGCGAGGCACTACACTAAGCACCATATCCCAAACCAGGATTACCAGGAATCTATAAGACTAGAAAATGGCAGCTATCAAAGCTTTGCTATCATGAGATGATTCAGTAGCTCACAGACGATCATATATCTTTCATAATAATTTGGAGAGTGATAAAATATGTACATAAAGCTATATTCTGGTTTTTTCCCATTATAAGGTAGATCCATTTTTCTTAGAGGTAGATATAGTTGATTATTTCCTTAGATCACTTAGTAGCAGAATAAATACTACTTTTTAAAATTTCTTCTGACAGTATTAGATAATGTTACATAGGAGGAAAGCAATAGTTTTGGAGTCTGAGAACCTGGGAACAAATCCCACCTTTGACATGTGTATATGACCTTGAGCAAGACATTTGACTCCTATGGTTTTCAGTTACTTTTCTAGAAAAAGAGACAAGTGACTAAATGGCCTCTGAGGCCCCATTTAGCTATAAATTTATAATACTATGATTTTTTAAAGTCATGAACAACCTAATATGTGTGGTATTGTCTTCTATCAAAGCCCAAGTAGTGATTAAAGCTCTACTAAAGATATTTTTTTTCTTTTTTTGGAGATTTCTATTAGAGATTCTTAAAGAAATGATAAAAATATAAGAGATGTATCAGGTTATAATGATATTAAACAAATAAAAACTTTAGTTCATTAGCCACAATGAATTAGAACCAATGGGAAGATCAAATGAAATACTAAAACCAATGGCTAAAATTTCTTGGAAAATCTTTTCAATATTATTTTTAAGTAAACAAATCCCCCACAAGGGACACACTTGGTTTTCACTGTTAGAAAATGAAGGATTGGGGGCAGCTGGGTGGCTCAATGGATTGAGAGCCAGGCTTGAAAATGGGAGGTCCTAGGTTCAGGTTTGGCTTCAGACACTTCCTAGCTGTGTAACTCTGGGCAAGTCACTTAACCCTCATTGCCTAGTTGCCCTTACTACTCTTCCTAGCTGTGTGACCCTGAGAAAGTCACTTAACCCTCATGGCTTAGTAGCCCTTACCACTCTTCTGCCTTGGAACCAATACACAGTATTGATTCTAAGACAGAAGGTAAAGGTTTAATAAAAAAGAAAAAAAATGAAGGCTCCACTAATTTAATGTTGTAATGTATAATATTATATAATTACTATGTTATATTATATCATATATGACAAATTGTATTTCTTCAGGTATCAACACTCTTGAAAGCACAAAATGTTTCTTGTACCCATCCTACAGGAGAAATTAATAGTAACAGAGACCCACAAATCTTCCCTATACATTACCATGAAAATAAAATTTGAAAATGATGAAAATGATGTTTTAAATGATTAAAAAAAGAGAATTTGAAGAGATATGAATAAATCCTGACAAGTCAGGAGATTAGAGGGTAAAAGAATATGATTGAGAAAAAAAGGAAAGAACCATTAAATACTTAAAATTCAGTAATAGGGATGGATGAGTTATCCTCTTAGAGCAGTGATTCCCAAAGTGGGCACCACTACCCTCTGGTGGGTGCTGCAGTAATCCAGGGAAGCGGTGATGGCCACAGATGCATTTATCTTTCCTATTAATTGTTATTAAATTTTTTAAAAATTAATATCCAGGGGTGCTAAGTAATATTTTTTTCTGGAAAGGGGGCAGTAGGCCAAAAAATTTGGGGAACTACTGTCTTAGAGGATGGAGTAATGGGGATACAAATACAAAAGGAAAGAGTTCCTGCCTTTAAGGAAGAAGATGATATAATGATAATATCAATAAACATCTAGGACAGATAACATGGGGAGGGAAGTAATAGCCAAGGAGGAACACTTTGGTCTAAAAAGTTACAGTTTAGTGAATGAGGGCTAGATTGACATATCCTATCCAGGAATAACTGCACAGTTGATTTGATCATGGTTTAAGTCTCCAGAAATTTTAGGAGGATGTGAGGGTGGGGAAGGGTGGTTACAATGTGGTGGGTTAGGAGAAGATGGCTATAGAGTGTAGAAAGTGAAGTGAAACACGATTACCTGGAGCTTCTCTGAAACAATGTTCCTAGAGAGACAGACACCTATTAGGAAGAGACTAAACAGATTACCAATGTCACAACTTGGACAAAATGTTGCTAAAGGACACTAACCTTCACCAGCGCAAGCTGGATGTTACAGTACTCTTTGCTATGTGCCCTTTTGGTCAGGGCGGTGATCCTCATCCTTGGCAGAAACCTCTCCTCTGACTCCCTCCAAACCTTCACTTAGAGATATACAACCTCCAGGAAGGAGGTCGGAGAATAGCCTCTCCTGTCTGATAATTCTTTGTATTTCAAAGGGAAAGTGGTTTCCATCAATCAGGAATTCTACAATTACTTATGGAGAGTTACATTTCCCATGTTTTATGGAAATGAGTATCTGGTGATTAACATATGGAGTCAATCCTTGTCTGGGGCAAGTTCATTGTTGGTTCTGGTTTTTCCATATGCAAATGATTTATTCAAATCTCAAGTACAATCCAAGACAGAATTCTTCCTTTACACATGAAAAGTCTTCCCTTTTATAGGTCAGTTTCCTCTTTTCCCCTAAAAAGAGTCAATCTTGTAAACCTCTAAATAGGGTAATCCCTTTGTCTGTCCATTTGTCCATTTCCCATTTTTAAATTATTTGGCTGAATCACTCGGATTGGAGCTATTGAAACTATATACTGTATTTCTTAATGAGGAGCAGCTTGAGGGGCAGCTAGGTAGCTCAGTGAATTGAGAAACAGTCTTAGAGATGGGAGGTGCTGGGTTCAAATTTGACCTCAGATACTTTCTAGCTGTATGACCCAGAGCAAGTCACTTAACCCCAATTGCCCAACCCTTACTACTCTTCTGTCTTGGAATCAATATTCCAGTATTGATTCTAAGATGGAAAGTAAGGGTTTAAAATAAAAAGGACATATTATCCCCTTAATGCAGATATTATATCCATGGTCTTATAGAATAAAAGATATTTTCTATATCTCATGGGTACAAATAGTACATTGCTAATTTTTAGTGATTTAATTTTACAGCATAACTCCCTTTTCCAAGTATGCTGTAACAAAGGCTCAAGACAATTCCTATCTCTAATTTTGAAATTTCTGACAATATGTCTATGGAATGCATTTTCTTCATTAATATAAGTATTCCCGTACTATTCTTTTATAATACAGATCACTTTCTCTAGCCTACTTTTGACTTTTAGCTCTGTGCCTCTTGATCTTTCAGATGTTTCATTTTAAATGAATTTTCATTGGGTTCACCTGATAACTTAACCTTTGTTTCACCACACTTGGACTTTCCCCTGCTCCCATATTGTCCAATGAAAAAGTACTCTAATTATAGATAATGACTTCTTTAAATGGGAATATTTTTAGTCTGGAGAAAGGCAATTCATATCTTGAATCAAGATGCATTCTGAGCTCCCTTTGTTGTGATATTATATGAATATCTTCATCCCATAAAGCTTTCCCTTAACTCTACAGCTGAAAATGTTCCATTCTCTTTCAGATTCTTCAAAACACTGAGGTCTTCTTCTTTGCATTAATCACAGTCTTCTCTAATACATACTTATGCACGTAGTTTATCTTTCATACCTTCTATCATTAGATGATAAGTTTTTTGAGGGTAGAGACTGTGACATTTTCTTCTAACATAAGTACAGTGGTTTGCAGTTCCACTTTGGGAACAGATTTATTCCCCCTTTAAAGGGGTAGATCATAAGGTACTACAGCTAGGTGCTTCAGTAGAAAGGATATGAGGTACATAAATTCTGAGTTCAAAATCTGCCTCAGATCTTATAGCTGTACTCTTCTTTTAAGCTCCTCTCAGTCTCAGTTTCCTCCTTAGATAAAAGAGAATGTGACAATTCATTTTTCAGATACAGAATTAGATCTTACATCAGGACTCTAGTGTAGAAAGGCCAAAAACAGTTTCTGTATATTGGGGAGAATCACTGCCTATTTCTGTGTCTGGAGTCTGGGTTCAAAATTCCCATCTAGTCTACTGCTTTTTTGCATTTTCTCTGTCCTTAGGAATCCCAAAGAATGTCCTCCTTTTTAACAAAATTTGATTAATAAATAAAGGAGTGAGGGATTCTTTTCCTGCCTATAGGACAAACCCCTCTTGTGTCCACCTCTGGAGATGGGGCCAGGTAGATGGTTTGATAAACCACCTCTTACTTTAGCTATCCACCAATTAGATATGTCTTGGGATGTTCAAGGAAAGAGCTGGATAAGAAGTTCCTAAAACTATTTATTTAGCCACCTGTCCCAGTTTCCAGGTTGGTGGTCATTTGGGAGAGCCATATCCCTGGATATCACTTTCCAAGTTATGTTGGCCTAACCAATAAGGGGATATATATATATATACAACAAACTTATTTTCTTACCCCCAAATCAGTCTCTTGAGATGATTTTAATCATAACGGTAATAAGGCTTCATCTTATAGGGGTTGTTAAATGAGGCAGCCTATGTAGTATATATTCCATAAAGTGCTAAATAATCACCTGCTGTTACCATACCCTGAGCTGTCTGAGTCATCTCAGGAATAGCAGTCATTGTCATCTAATATTTTCCATCAGGGACCATTAAAAGTTAATGGTAAGCTCCCTCATTCAAAGTAGGCATCTGCAGCTGCAACCTCACACCTTCCTGAAAAGAAAGAGGAGTTAAGGGCCCCTATACAAGACTGTTGTGAGTCTGGGGAATCAGTAAGAAGTATGAGGATTTGTGCACAGAGATAAGATGACTCTGTAACACTCTGGTGAAACGACTGGCACAGAGAAACACAGCTGAGTCTCTGGGCTCTAGGGACTGAATTTTCAAGCTGGAGAATGAAGCTTGGGACCATTGAACTGAGTATCTGTTCAGGGACAACTCCTCAGACTTTTCCAGTATCACATTGTTCTGGAAGTAAAACAGAAACTCCAGCCCTTGCCCTCTGGTCTGCTGGTACAGAATAGGGCAGTGTGTGAAGACTGCTCACATCTAGTGGGGATCACATTTAGTGTCATAATCCATCCCTTCTCGGTGACCAGATGCCCGGGGATCTGGGTGACTCTAGTAGTTGTAAGGCCTGTGGGAAGAGACAAAATCCCTAAGATAGAATTCAGTTAGAACTAAATTAGAGATAAATCTGGGGTAAAGATTTTCCTTAGTATGAAATTTACCCACTTCCATCAGGTAGATGGCAGCCTGGTAGAGGAATCTGATGCTCCCAGAAGGGTTATGGCAGGAGGAAACCATCTCACCCACTCAAACGGCTGGTCTTCAGGAAATTGAAGGAAGTAAAGTTATATGGCTTACTTCCTCTCATTGATCAGGCATGTGACATCACTTTATCTTACCAATACCCATAGCCTTAGGAGGACCCTCCATATCTGAAGAAGTACACCTCATGCTTAGGGTAGGAATCTTTATCCCCGTTTCCTCTATTTGAACCCCAGAAGCTAAGAACTCCATAGGCTCTGGGCTCTGTTTCTGTATCACCAAAGGGACGTAATTGAGAACATCATAGTTCTACCATAAATTTCATCTTAGTGGACTTATGGTGGAAGCCTATTTGGTGTCTTCTACTTCTACATCCTACATCATCCACAAAGTTTTAGGGACTGAAAATCCTAATAGTTGCCCCTCTCCAAATTACCCCCCCACCTCTACTTTATGATTATATAATGATGATTGACACAAATGCCATATATACCTTCATACAAGTCATTGATGAAAAGTTGAAAAAACTTACACCCAAACATAGAGCTCTAGGACATTCCAACAAACACCTCCTCATGAATGGACACCAAACCATTAATCACTGATAGATCACAGATGATTCTTTTTGCTAGATATTGCAAGGTGATGTAGGTGGTATGATGGATGCTAGAAGAGTCTTTTTGTACTTAGCACTGGCAATGCATACAGCAAATAAATTTACCATCCTAAAATAACTGGTATCTATACATTACAGTTTGGAAAATACTCTATATATTATCTCATTTTGTCCTCATAATTTTTGCGAAGTAGGTGCTATTATTTTCATCTCCATTTTACAGAAGAGGAAACTGAGGCTGAGAGAAGTTACATAAGGAAGTCCCTGTCAGAAGGCTTCCAGGCTCTGTGCTTAGGTATGTGCTTTTTGACATTTTTCATTAATGACATAGATAAAGATATACATGACATTTTTATCAAATGACTAGATGAGGGGTCAACAACATATGGCTCTCAAGCCATATCTGGCTCTTATGAGGGCCAGATATGTCTCTTTCTGCAGGAGCCATAAAGTCAATTTTTTTTCAGGCGCTGTTACAGGAGTGCACTGTGAGCACTGTACGGCTCTCACGAAATTACATTTTAAAATATGTGGTGTTTATGGCTCTCATGGCCTAAATGGTTGCCAACCCCTGGGCTAGATGATCCAAGGCTTAGAGAGTTGGCAGCACATTGGATGACAGAGTCAAGGTTCAAAAAGATCCTGAAAGGCTAGAACACTTAGGCTGAGTCTGATGAAATAAAATTGAATATAATAAGTGGAACTTGAGCATTTGAACTTTGAAAAAAATTGTACTGTTAAAATGGAGAAAATATAGGTAGGCAACAGTTCATCTGAAAAAGATCTGGGAATTTTAGTGAACTCCAAGCACTATTTTATGACAGTCAAAAAGACTGATTATGGTCTTTGCTTAGTGGGTAGAGCACTGGTCTTGGAGGCAAGAAGACCTGAGTTCAAATCCTATCTCAGACACTCACTAGCTATGTCACCCTGGACAAGCCTTAATCTACTGGAGAGGAAAATGGCAGACCTCTCCAGTGGCTCTGCCAGGAAAACCTCATATGGGATCACAAGAACTCATACATAACTGAAAAACAAGAGAAATAAGGTATCTACAGTTAGCAATAGATTTGATGATTTCTGTGCTGGTCCAGAACTAACTAGAATATTGCATTTATTTCTGGGTTCTATATTTTAGGAAGAAAATTTATAAACTGGAGAGAATTCACATAGGAAAGGGAAGGAAATGAATCTTTATGTAGTACCAACTAAAGCAGTTGGATGGTTTCGTTGATAGACTGCTGGACCTGAAGTCAGGAAGACTTGAGTTCAATAAGATCTCAGACACTTACTAGCTGTGTGACCTTGGACAAGTCACAACTTCTCTTTCTCTTAATACCCTGGAAAAGGAAGTGGCAAACCACTCCAGTGTCTTTGTCAAGAAAACCCCATGAATAGTCATAGAGTCATAAAGAGTCAGACATGACTGAATGACTGAACAATATAGCACCTATTATGTACCAAGTGCTTTTTATAACTATTATCTCATTTGGTCCTCATAGCAATAGTAAGAGGTAGGTATATTATTACCTTGATTATATATATATTTTATATTTTATAGTTGAGGAAGCTCATGCAAAAAGAAATTAAATCAGGGCCACTCACTTAATAAGTGTTTATAGTTGGATTTGAACCCTAGTCTTCCTAACTCCAGGACCAGTGGTCCATCACTGTACTAACATTGTACCAGCTACCAGAGGAAGATGAGTATCATAAAGGACTCTACAGTTATGCCATGTGAGGATCAATTGAAAGAAAGACCTGGGAATATAAGTTGGAGAGGATTTTGAATGTTTATGATAGCCATCATTGTACGCGTATGGAATGTACAGTTATAAAATGTAATACAGTGGAATGTGGCCTAAAACACTGAAGGTTATCTAGGGTTAAGATTTCTGAGGCCTTCAAGCTCCTGAAATTAAGCTGATTCTTACTGCCCACTCTGTGCCTTATTTTACCCTCAGCTTTCTCCAATAGTGGGGCAAGAAAGGTTTGTTCATGAAAAGTAAATGACTCTACAGAACTATATCTGCTGCTGCTGATAAATAGATATTCAGTCAATTCTCCTGACTTTAGGGGGTATATGGGAAGTACCCCTGATCCTCATCTGGAGTTTCAGATCTGAACCATAAAAAAAAATGTTTCCATTTTGAGAAACTACTTTATCATTATACTAAAGCATCATCTAGAATCCCTGCCTGGACTCCTGTTGATATCACTACACTCAAGTACGATTCACATCTTAGTTTCAACCCCAATCCTTTCCCTATAACCAAGTATCTTGGGTTTCAGGTGACTCAAGTATCTGTGAAATAAGTTATAGTTGGGGGGATTACAGGGATGGGATAGGGACAGGAAGAAGGAGAAAGAGCCTGGTACAGAATGAGGGAGAAAGAGCCTGAGGACTCTGACATAATTTTAATTGGAGAAGATAGATAAGTAGATAGATAGACAGACAGACAGATGCATAGATAGATAGATAGATAGATAGATAGATAGATAGATAGATAGATAGATAGATAGATAGATAGATAGATAGATGGATAGATAGATGGATGGATGGATGGATGTGTGTAATTAGAATCCACTCCCCAGGACTCTTTTACCCAGTATCCCATTTGCATGTGCATGTTGAATGCAAACACTGCAAGTGTATGTACATAGGGAGAATATGTTTTGATGTAACCCCATCCCTCTCTCTCTTTTCTGGGGAAAATGGTTTTGGAGTCTGGGTGAAAGTCAGGCAGCAGAATTTTACCCATGTGTTTTTTACTTAGGCTTTCTAATTTTGTTCTTTTATTTCTTCTACTTCAAAGGATTGTTAATAAACTTTATAAAATATTATACTTGGAGTTACTGGATATTAATTTAAATTTTATAGATGGATGGATAGAGAGATGGATAGATAGATGACAAATGGGTAGACAGGTAGATTGATACATATATACATACATGCTTGCATGCAGACACATTTGTGCATGCTCAGAGTAAGACTTTTATAGCCACTGATTCAGTATCCATTGATTCAGTTACCCATGGTTAATCACAGGAAAAAAAATGAAAAATTTGGAAATTTCCAAAAAACAAAGAGTTCATAAGTTTAATAGAAAGTGCTAACTGAATATAGCCTATAACATCAAAGTCTGACAGCCCAGTATATAACTCATCTCAGAGAGACACACACAGAGAGAAAGAGTTGTTACTTGTCTTTTGTTTTTGAAGAGGACCGATGATATCACGAGGTGATGTCTTGACTTGTGCATGAACTGGATTTAAGTGAGGCAGAGTTGCACAAAGTAATCAACATAGTTCTCTCTTCTAGAATCATTTAAGTCCAGAGGCAAGAAAAAGTCAAGACAACTGGCAATGGCCCAGTATGCTGTGAATGATCTTGGCTTCTTCAGTACCTGACCAAGCTCTAAGCACTCCACAGTGTCTCCTTCTGCCTTCATGGCCTTTGGAACAAATTATTCTTATCCACTTATTCTATAGTCTCTACAGGCTTAGAGCCGACGTCTCTCTAACTCACTGATAAGTTCATGGCCCATTGGTTACCCTCTACCTGATTTAGTCCACCTACCAAGATGGTTTTACCAGGGCATTGCTCATGCTACAGCTTCTTGAAGCCATAGGGTAGGAGGTGAGTGCCAAGCGGACACCAAAGGTGAGTGAGCAGCCGTGAAAAGGGCCCAAGCAAGCCCTGACACCAAAGGTATACACCCTGAAAGAAGGAAAGTACAGTACTCTATGATAATGTACAATGTACTTTATGATTAGTGTATTAATCAATTATACTTTATTATACATATGAATGTAAAATCACATTATATATAGGGTCAGCAAATATTTACTTATATTCGAGGTTTCAGATATCCATAGTAAATCTTGAAACATATTCCCTGTAGATATGGGGGTTCTACTATACACAGCTATAGACACATGCATATATAATGTATGCATGCATATAAAAAGATATGTTTTATACTAGTTTGTTTTTATTTATTTGTATGCAATTATTTACATGTTTTCTCCCCTCCTTAGCTTATTGAGTTAGAGTAGGGACTGTTTTACCTTTCTTTATATTTCTAGCACTTAGCATAATGCCCGGCACATAGTAGGCAAGTGATAGATGCTTAAAAGGGCAGTTAGGTGGCACAGTGGAGAGACCATTGGGCCTGGAGTCAGGAAGATTCATCTTCCTGAGATCAAATCTGGCCTTAGACATTTAATAGCTATGTGACCCTGGTCAAGTCACTTTACTTTGTTTGCATCTGTTTCCTCATCTATTAAATAAACTGGAGCAGGAAATGGTAAACCACCCCAATATCTGTGCCAAGAAAACTTTAAAAAGACCAGTTATGTTAGAAGTTTTTGTTTGTTTGTTTGTTTTCTCCATCCTCTTTTTTCCTTTAAAAAATAGTCTTTGTTATATGGAGTGGCTCTCATGAAAGTAGAGAGATAGTAAAAGAAATTAAACAATGTAATAAGAATTAACGTCAATAAAAATCTTAAAAGAAAAAAGAAAACCCTTAAAAGGATCACAGAGATTCAGATACAACTGAAATAACTGAACAACAGCAATGACAATAGCAACCAAATGCTCATTGCCTTGAATTCCCAGAATCTCTTCCTCAGTGAATAGAGGTGGTTCTTATATTTCTAAAATGTGCTACTGTGCCTATGTTTAACCACTTAAAAAGCAATATTGTTTGCCACCTTCATCTATGGGGGGCTGATCCTGGGAGCCTTCTTAACCTCCCCATATTTTGATTTCTCCACCTCCACAAAGACCCTGGAGCCTGAGACCAACTCCTCCCTACTTTCCCCCACATCTCATTCTTTCCTCCTGAGCAGGGTGTGTTTGTGTATAGAGAAGAGCTGAATCTGCAGCTCTGTGTCTAGGCTACTGGCACAGAGAAACTGGGCTGAGTCCCCAGGTTCTGTGGGATGGATCTTCAGATTACCAGATGACTCTTTGGACCATTCAAATGTGTATCTCTTCTCGGGCATCCCTGATTTATCTAAGATGTTTTCTTTTCTTCCGTAAGTCAGGAACTTTAATTCTTTATTGAGGAGCTGTTGATACCAGTAAATATAAAGATGTCCTTTGATGGGATCACAGCTGAGCACCACAGTCTCACCAATTCCTTTGACTAAGTATCTTGGGTTCTGGATAACTCCTGTATCCATGTGAGCTGCAGGGAAAAGAAAGAGAAAGTAATAATGTAGGAAACCAAGAGAAAAACTGATGTAGACATCTGGAAAAAGTTTGGTCCTAGGTTATGGAAATTTCAAACCAGTTGTTCTTCTGAATTACCTACACCCATGAGACAAATGGCCACACAGCAAAAAAGCCCTGAGCCCACTGTGGAATCATTCCAGGAACTGGGCATCTTTCTAGCTCAGAAATCTTGTCCTTTGGGGAAGGGCAGGTGGACAGCCTAGGGCTTCAGGACTCCTGCACATTGTCTCTGATGTCACTGTTCCTTAAAGCTCTCACTGAGTAGAAGAGGGTGTGCCCTCCATAGGATAAAGGAGTGGCTTACAATAGACATATCCCCAGAGATAGTCTCCCTTGCTCAGACCCTGGATGTGAACTTATCTGTTGAACACAAGAATATTTTTTTCTGACCTCAAAATTTTCTTCACTCAAAATCTCTCTTAGGTTTTTAATATTTTTGGAACCCTGTACCCCGACTGGGTATAGAGAGTATTCCATGAGGAGTTATTATCTTTCACAATATCTCTCTGCCTTCCTCTAAAACAAGACCTCTTGGTCTCCTTAATTTGATAGATCACTAGTGTTACACCAATGAGACCTTTCCAACTCATCTTTTTTAAAAAAATGTTAAATTACTTTGACAAGTTTAGCTTTCTGATAACCCATAAGCTCAACTGCTCCTTCATATTTTCCTGATCCTTTGACATATCACTGCTGACAAAGATAAAGCTGCTCTGGATCCTTGGTGTCAGTCTTTAGAAGGAAGAGCCACAGAATGAAACAAGAGAGGCAACTTAGAACTGATTAGATGGTCATAAAGTTTGTGACTGGACATACAAAGATTCATATGGACATTCACTGGACATACAAAGAAAACCTGTGAGACCTGTTCTCTAGAAAATAGAAGGCACAGGAGAATAGAAGATGATGGGATCTCAGAGATGTCAATAGACAGAGGGAAAAGTGGAGCAACAAGGAGGACCTGGGGGCAATTGAGGGATTCTAGGAATCCCAGCAGAATGGTAGTGGAGCAATGAAAGAAGATTTCTAGGACAAAGTCTTTTGGACATAGAGAAGGAGCTTCCAAGCAATGCTGAAATCCTGAAATAAGGACAGAGGAAACTGAGGAACTGAATGGTAGAGCATTATTATGAAGAAATAAACCTAGACCTTGACCTTGACCTTAATCTTTATTCTTTTTTAAAAACCCTTATCCTCTTTACTCTTTGCTGAGAAATCTGTGACCTGTTCATGTCAAAATGAATGGGTTAACTCTTTAGTGACCCCAAGTTCTTTCCTCTTTTGGGATATTTCAACCCCTAAAGTAGCACTATAAGTCTGGAGGTCTGTTTATGTCCTCCAGAGAGGAGGAGTTCACCAGAGGAATAGGAAAAGAGCTGAAACTGTTATTTCATTGGTATAAAGGTTGAAAATCTCTGCCAACACAAGTTGTCACCTTCTTTGCAACTTACATTGAAACTCTAAAAGGTTATAAGACTTGTCAAGGATCACACTACCAGTATATTTCAGAGACACAGAGCCACTAGAAAGTTCCTGCTCAGAGGTTGACTCTGACCTCCACAGTCTAATTTTCATTATATCAAGGAAACTTTTTTTTTCCTTTAGAAATGCTTAGAGATTTCTATTTGTGAGTGAGGAGATATGGGTAGTACTAGTCTTGGTTTATCTTATGATTTTATCCTTCAAAAAACTTAAAGAAAAGGGGCAACTAGGTGACTCAACGGATTTGAGAGCCATGCCTAGTTACAGCAGATCCTTGGTTCAAATTCTGCCTCAGATATTTCCTAGTTGTGTGACCCTCGGTAAGTCATTTACTCCATTTTCCTAGCTATTATTACTCTTCTGCCTTGGAACTAATACCCAATATTGATTCTGAGATGGAAGGTAAGTGTTAAAGAAAAAAATCCAAAAACTTAAGGAAGCAAAAAGAGCACTGTTATTCTGGTCCTATTTGTATTTAGCAAGGAGGAAGTGGTTACCAAAGCAGAAACCATGGGAATATGCTGGGGACAACTTTGCCTTCTTGATTTCTTGTAATTCTCTAATGAACCTGTCCTCACTTTACTTTGCTCTTTGTCCAGTCTTGACTCTACAATTAACTGCTTCAATAATTTACTCACTACCATCCTTGAATCCTTTATACCTCTACCTTTCTGTCATCCCTGTTCTGATAATTTTTAATCCTAGTTACTCCAAAACATTTTCCTCTGTTCCTGATCCTGGGCTACCAAATTCTTGTGGAAGAAATAATGTTGCCCAAATCTACTACATATTTATGTCATCTAGATCTGCATTGTGCTATGCGTATCTTTTTATTAATCTCATCGACTATCAATTACATTCCTCATCACTGTTCCTCTAAATTTTCTTTATTCATGTCTCCATTCTTCTGACCTTTCACTGTTAAAAAATTAACTGATTTTATGTTTTATTGAGATTGAGACCCTTTGGCTAGATCTATCTTTTATCTTCTTAGCCCTTAATGCTTATTATTCTCCTTTCTTCCATTTTTCAGACGATGAGAAAATAACCATTTTACCAGTGCTCTCAATATTAGCCCTTCCTATTTCATCTATGATCTCAATCCATTAATCAACCCCCTTTTCTTGAGTACCTTCAGTATTTTTCTAAAAAAAAAATCTCCTACTCTGTTCAAGGAGTATGTATCACATCCCAGCACAGTAGGTACTTATATTCTCTTATTCCACTCCCTCCCATACACACATCTAAAGAGACCATGGCCCTTCTAAAAGCAACAGCAAGAAAAATTCAACAAAACACAGCAAAAGTGAGGTCAATGGTGACCATGCCTATGCCATTCTGAACCTAGAGTCCCCCTAAATATCTACCAAGAAGAGATAATTTACTCCAGGGCTAATATTGGTTATTATAATCACTCAGAACAGGCATTATTTTAATGTTATTTTCATTTGTATTGTTTTAGTATGTTTATATTATTTCCCTGATTCTATTTATTTCACCATCCATTATCTCATCTGTCTTCCAATATTTCTTGGAATTTCTCAGTTTTCTCATTTCTTATTGTACAATAATATTCTATTATATCCTAATGCCACAATTTACTGATCCATTCTCTAATTAATAGATAATTACTTTGATTCAAGTTTTTGTGTTAGGATATGTTCCACTATGAATATTTAGGTATATATGCAACCAATGGGTCTATCATTGCCTTTCCTCAAAGTATATATATAAAGTAGTGGATCTTTAGATCAGAATGTATGAATAATTCATTGATTTTTCTCATAAATTTTCAAATTATTTTTAGAAGAAATGGACTAATAGCTCAACCAACAGTATACTCATGTGTCCATGTTTTTATAGCCTCTCAAAACACTATTTATTTTTTCATCTTGGCTCATTTGCTGGATGTCAGGTGGAATCCAAGAGCTGTTTAGTTTTTGTATTTATTTTTATTATTGTATATTTGGAGAAATATTTAATAAGGTTTTTGGTATGTTGCATGGATTATTTTGGAAATTGTTCATATCTTTGTTACCCTTATTTATTTTGGGGGAATTGTATAGTGTTTGTGTCTTAGCCATCTCTCAGGAGGTATATTTGTCTAATATCCATAGCAGTCTTTTATGGTCTTCCTGAGAGTCTTTTGTAGGATGCTATCCTGCCTGTTCCTCAGTTCTTTAGATGAATTAATATTGTTTACCCCTACCCCTTCTCATTCTCCAAATTATCTGCTGTTTCAGCCAAAACTGCAGCTTTCCTTCTTCTTCAAGACCTCCAGAGAGCCCAGGTGTGGGAGGAGAAAAAGTAAGGGTTCTTGCTCTGATCTCTGATTCAAGTCACATTCTGTGTCACTGGCACTGCAGAAATAGATGCCACTATCTTTGGGACCCAAATTGGTTATTCTCAGTGTAGATTTTTTAATATCTGGACGACTGATGGGGAACTTAGCCTCATCAAAACCCTTCTCATAGGTGGCTGAGGTGCCCTGATTTGCAGTAGCAATAAGTACCAAGCTCTGTTGGGGAAGCTGGCGATACCAGAACAGTAAGGTGAGTTGGGTGTCGATTTGATGGCAGTGGATCATTAGAGAAGAGCCTTTTTTCCAGATAGCTCTCCTTGGTTGTTGAGAAATGAGAGCTCCAAGCCCCAAACCTGGAGAGATAAAGAACAAGAGAAATTAATAGGAGCAGCTAAACTGATAGTTGCACAAATATCCCTACTGGGATTATTTTTTCTGTTCCCCATTCTTTTTCTCTAGTATCCTTCACACCGCATTTCACAGGTTCAATGTTAGCCTGGCTCTCCAATCTCCCTTAACACACAATTCTCCTCCCTTACTGCTCCCTCACACTCATACAGAACATGTACTTCACCCTATCATGATTTCTTTCCCAATTCCCCAGGATTTCTGGCACATACTGGGTCCTAGAAGTAATAGAAGGATCAGCATCTTCTTAAATTCTTATATTGACTTCACTCCTTCCTCAAAGAAGAGACTGAGGACCAGGTGAAGGGCCAGTTCTTGTCTCTTGTGGATTCTACAGAAGGCTAAAGAAGCCCTCTCCTGCCCTCTGGTGATCGCTGTCACCATTTCACTCAGCATTGCCTTTATTATAAATTGGTATGTACCAACTCCTCTCCTGATGGCAGCTATTCTGGGTCAGGAAATTCAGTATTCTCTTCACAAACCCAGAATCACTTCCCCTTCTTTATACTCTACACATCTCATTGAATTGTTGTGGCAATCGAATGGCATCATATTTATAAGTCTTTTTGTTACTATGAAGTCTTATGCAAATATGTTGCAGTTTTTTTCCCAACATTTTTATAATATAGGGTCCTCAAGGACTGTTTTGACTTGGCCTTTGCATCCCTAGTGTATATAGTAAGTAATAGCAATCCAACTATAGCACTGCAGAATCATATCTCTATATACAAATCTCTTTCTTCTCCCTAAAAGCTTTTCCCCAGGCTTGTACAGGGCTCCTTCCAGCTCTTCCTTCCCACTGTGGGGAGGTGGGATTGCAGTTTCACCTGTTCCCTGCCCCCCCCCCCCACTCTCTTACAAGGAGAAACAGAGCATGTAATCTTTTTTTTCTTCTCCAGCTCATTTTACAGATGAGGAAAATGAGGCAAACAGGATTAAAGAACTTACCTAGAGTTATACAGCTAGTAAGTGTCTGAGGGCAGATTTGAACTAAAAAAGATGAGACTTTCTCTGACTCCAGGCCTGGCACTCTATTCACTGGGCCACCTAGCTGCCTCTTTCTTGTTCATAACAGGCATTTAATTATCATTTGTTAATTGAATAATCCAAGTGGCCATAGTCAGACCTTTTATTGCACAGACAACTTCTAAATTGGTCAAAGAGAGAGTGATCCCTTCCTAAGTCTTTTTTTAGGTTGGTTTTTTTTTGTAAGTTTTATTGTGTGGTTTTTTTTTGCATGAACAAATGTATTCTATTTCTGCTTTTTAATTTGGATGAGATGGGGGTGCCTGAAATGTGGCTGCAGGGGCAGTAATGGGCATGTATTTAATAGCATTCAGGAAGGTAGACCTGAGAATGTGTCGTGAATAACTTGGGCAGAGAATGAGAGGGAGAAGATTGAGGAGGGCATGTTCCTTAAGCTTAATTACAAATGAAAGGGCCTTAGCCTCTCTGTGTGTCAATAAATACTGGGAGTTGGATATGCCACCCTTGCCAAAGTAATCTATAATCTCAGGACCCAAAAGCTCACTGTCCCTCTTGTAAAGAGCAACAAAAAGTTTTCATGGGATCAGAGACTGAGAGCTGGTCTGCACTTCCATTGCCATGGGGTAAATCACCTCTTTCATTATACAGATAGGAAAACTCTTTAAGAGCTAACACTAGGGGCCACAAGATGGTTCAGTGGATTCAGAGTCAGCCTAGAGACGGGAGGTCCTAGGTTCAAATCTGGTCTTAGACACTTCCTAGCTGTGTGATCCTGGACAAGTCACTTATCCCCCATTGCTTAACCCTTAGTGCTCTTCTGCCTTAAAACCACTACATAGTTTGATTCTAAGACAAAGAGTTAATTTTAGGGTCCACAAGATGGCTCAGTGGATAGAAAGCCAGGCCTAGAGATGGGAGGTCCCAAGTTCAAATCTTGTCTCAGATACTTCCTAGCTGTGTGACTCTGAGCAAGTCACAATTCCCCATTACCTAGCCCTTACTGCTCTTCTGACTTGGGAACCAATCGATTTTATCACCAAAGGTAAACTTTTTGGGGGTGGGGAAGAATTAATGTTCCCGGTATAACCTGTATTTGATTATTTAGTACCTCGGGGAAAAGGGAGAAGGAAAGGAGGGTGAAAATCTGAATCCTAAAATGTCAGAAAACAATTGTCAAAAGTTTTTTTTTTTCTACATGTAACTGAAAAAGTAAAGAAAAAAAGAGAGTTAATACTCTACCTCCCCCTGCAAGAGTGGAGAAACAGCTAAAAATGCAATCCCATTCTAGGGAGGGAAGAACAAGGAGGAGCCCTGAAGACACCTAAGGGAAAAGCACAGGGAGAAGAAAGAGATTTGTGTATAGAGAGAAGCTGAAACTGCAGGGCTGTGGTTAGGGAGCTGGCACAGAGATACAGAGCCGAGTCCCCGAGGTCTGTGGATTGAATCGTCAGGGTTGAGGGCGATGATTTAGGCCATTTAACTGTGAATCCATCAGGCAATCCAGTCTTATCAAAATCCTCATTGTTCTGGAAACCAATCAGCATCTCTATTCCCTTCCCAGTGACCTGCCGGTACCAGTAGAGTGAATTGTGTCCAGAAATGGGGTGACACGTCAGGTTCACTGCCTGTTTTGTTTTTGAAATAAGCTGTTTGGGGATCTGGGTGACTCCAGCATCTGTCATTCCTGCATACAAAGGAGACAGAAGCAGAGTGAGGGGAAATTATGGCGAATGACCAGTGTAAGATTTCCAGTGCCTCAGACCTTACCTGCTCCCAGTAGAAAAATGGAAACCCAGTGAAGGATTCTGGTGCCCATGTCAGGGTCAAGGCAAGCATGGATGGTCTCCCCAGCTCAGGGCTCTGGTATCTGGAAGCAGAGATCTGAGATCACCTGGTCTCAGAAGGCATGATCTGTCTCGGATGTCACTCTCTCTGTTAACACCCATCTTCTTATAGAGACCTCCAGAGAAGAGCAAGCACACTCCCTAGAACTAGGTAGGGAAACCTCAGTTCTTTTTGCAAAAACAGATGCCATCAGTCTCTGGACTCCATGTTTGTTTGAATGTACAAGGATTCCTAAGCATTTTATTAAGGCTCAACTGATGCCATATTCTTTGAGAGCCTATCCAGTGCTAAGCACAGTGATTGACTGTTCCTGATGGACTCAGTTGATACCACCTGTCTAAATCATTTTGTATTTATTTATTTTTGTCATATATTTACTTATAGATGGCTTCTGGGTATCCCTTCAAAGCTAAATAAAGAGGTTATAAGTTCTGACTTATATTCCCTTCCCAGTGACCTGTCGGTACCAGTAGAGTGAATTGTGTCCAGAAATATGAGGGAAGCTGCAGAGACTAACTTCAAGAATCATAGAGTAGTGGGTCTTGGGTTTAGTGGGATGTTAGGCAAATAAGAAAGAAGAGGATTGAAAGTGTTCATCTTTAGATTAATGGGGGTAGCCAAATGATTCAGTGGGTAGAGAACCGGCCCTGGAGAGGGAAGATCCTAGATTCAAATCAGGCCTTACATACTTCCTAGATATGACCCTGGACAAGTCATTTGACCCCAAATGCTTTGTCCTTACTGCTTCTCCTGCCTTGAAACCAATACTCAGTGTTGATTCTAAGACAGAAGGTAAGGTTTTTTTTTTTTTAATACAAAAAAAAATGATTAATGGAAAATGAAGAAGTAATTAAACTTAAGTTAATGAATAGTTAAAGACCTAATTGTAATCAGAAAAATGCTTTGTAATTCTTAAAGTTCTATAAATATGGAACCTAAATTAGCCACATAAATATATATGTGTGTATATCTTTAAATCTTATTCTACAAAATTCACTTTTTACTATTTAAGAGAATTGCATCCAACAAATATTTAGTAGGTGTCTATTTCACCCGAAGCACTGGGGATATAGATAAAATATGATGTGTTCTATGCCTTCAAAATGCTTTTTATCATAGTTATCTTTAATGTTTATTTAAGCTGGCTTTTATTTGTTGTCAACCTTTAAGTAGTCAGTCTTCGGCAACCCATTTAGGTGTTTTCTCGACAAAGATAACTGTCTCAAGGAGATCAGGGGAAAAGGAAAAGAACCTATATGTTCCAAAATAATTATAGCAGCTTTTTGTGGTAGTAAAGGCCTGGAAATTGGGGGGATGACCATCAACTGGAGGATGTCTAAACAAATTGTGGTATATGATTGTAAAGGAATACTACTAAGCCATCAAAATGATGAGCAGGTTAATTTTAATAGAACTTTTAAAGAACTATATGGGATAATGAATAGAGAAATAAGTAGAACTAAGAAAACATCATACACAGCTACAGATTTAATACTTGAAGGGTAAATTGTGAATACTACTTCCAGAGAATGAACTGAAAAGTGGTAGTAAGAAAGACATAATTTATATGAACAAATTTGTCTCTGGAATACTGCCTTCTGTGATGTGATGGGGGGATGGGTTGGGACACTTATGGATGACTTTTATTAATTAAAAAATACAAAAACAAAAATCTTGGGCTAGCTTGCCATTTCCTTTACCAGTTTGTTTTGCAGATGAGGAAACTGAGGCAGACTGGGTTGATTGACTTTCCCATGGTCATCACACAGCTAGGAAGTATCTGAGGTCAGATTTGGACTTAAGAAGATGAATCTTCTAGACTCCAAGCCTGGCACTCTATCCATTGAACCACCTAGCAGTCTCTCCCTTGTTCATAACAGACACTTAAATATCATTTTTAATCCTATTGGCTATGGTCAGACCTTTTACTGCACCTAGGACAGGTAGCAGTGACTGGAAGAATGATTGGCAGGGAGAGAATGTGGGACTATGCAGAATTTAATCCTAAAGAGGAAGAAGCCTAACCAGGTTCTTAAACTAGTAAAGAGGAGTAAGTGCCCTTGTTGCTTTGACATAGAGGTGGACCAGGTGGGCAAAGCCATGTGCAGCATTGTCAGGCATCTTCTAAATTTCTCATTTTCAGCCAAAGATGGAGTCACCCCTCCAAAACTGCAGCTCTGGGGGTGGTGATGGACTTTTAGTTACTTAGTAACATTCAGGAAAACCATTCTGAGAATACATCATGTGTAAAGAAGTTAGGATGGAGGGGCAGAAGAGGAAAGGGAGAGGATATAGGAGGGCATGTTCTTTAGTCTAATCATAAACAAAAATGCCTTAGCCTTTCAGTGTCAATAAATACTAGAAGTTGGTTGTGCCACCCCTTCCAGTGCAATCTATAATCTCAACAACCCAAAACTCATTGTCCCTTTTATGGAGAATGAGAGAGTCTTCATGGGAAAAAGATATAGAGCTGGTCAGCACCTTAAGTGCCATGTGACAGGATACTTCCCTCATTTTACAGATGAGGAAATTATTTAAGAGTAAATGCTCCATCTCTCTCTTCAAAAGAATGGGGCGGGGCATGGCTGAAGCTGAAATTCCACTCCCGACCCCCAAGGGGAGGGGAGAAACCCTAATAGGCTTATAGAAGAAGTTGGAGGGAGTAGAAGGAGGTTTGTGTACAGAGAAGAGATGCTTGTGCAAAATTGTAGTTGGGCTGCTAGCACAGAGAAAAATAGCAGAGTCCCTAAGTTCTGTGTGTTGGATCCTCAGAGTTGAGGGTGTTGCTTTAAGCCATTCCACTAAGAATCAATCTTTGGGCAATTCAGTGAAATCAAAAGCCTTGTTGCTCTGAAGATATACCAGCTGTTCTATTCCTTTCCTTGTCATCTGCCAGTACCAGTAGAGTACTATATGTCCCAAAATAGGATTATCTGTTAGTGTCACTGCCTCTCTTGTTTCTGTGTTAAGCTGTTTGAGGAGCTAGATGACCCCAGTAACTATAAGTCCTGTGTGAAAAGAGATAGAAGGACCCAGTGACTAACAAGAAGGGATTTCCAGTAGTCTCAGGCCTTAACTGCTTCCAGAAGAAAAATGGAAACCAGTGAAAGATTCTGACACGCATGTCAGGGTCAAAGCAAGATTCTCATCAGCTCTGGGCTCTGGTATTTGGAAGTAGACATCTGAGGTTTCCTGATTTCAATAGGCATGATCTGTCTTTCATTTCACTGTCTCTCTGCTATTCATTTCTGTTTTATAGATGAGTTCATCCCATTCACATTCATCGTTATGATTACTAATTGTGTGTCCCTCTATCTTATTTTCCCCCATTTCTTCTTCTCCTTTTAACCTTTCCTGTTCACAGATATTTTGTTTTTGACATTTGCCTCCCTCAATTTGCCCTCTTTTCTCTCCATTCCCCCTGACCTCCTTTATTCTCCCTACTCTCCTACATATGAGGTAGATTTCTATAGTTGACTAAATGTAAGTGTTATTCCTGCTTTGAGCTAGTTCAGATGAAAGTAAGATTCAATTATAGCCATTCCCTTGCCCTGCCCCAACTTCTCCACCACTGATTTAGCCACATATATACCTCTTATTTAGAGGTAGTCTATATATCCTTCTATCCCTGTTTTTCTCATCTACCCATGTGATTCTCCTTCATTTTAAAAATATATTTATATATTTTCTCTTTTCCTTGTCTTTTAATATTAGCCCTTTTAATTTAGCTTCATTCCTTCTTTCTATGTATATTTCCTTCCATTGCTCTAATAGTGACATAGTGATCAAATATCTTAGGTACTTTAGGCATCTTGCATACTTTAAATACCTTACCTTTCTCAAATATCATAGATATCTTAATTATTTCAATTATCATCTTCCCAGGTATGAATTGACTCAGTTCAATCTCATAAAAAACCCTTAAATTTTCACTTTATTTTTTTTAAACCTCTTGAGTATTAAATTTGCTCCTCAAATTTTCTTTCCAGCTCTGGTTTTTTGGTCAAGAAGCTTTGAAAATTCTCTACCTCATTAAACTTATTTTTTTTCCTCTGAAGGTTATGCTCAGTTTTGCTAGATATATAATTCTACGTTGCAGTCCTAGATTCTTTGCCTTTCAGAATATCATGTAGTAGTTAATATGTCCTATTTAATCCTGACTATGGCTCCTTGATATTTGCATTGTTTTCTTTTAGCAGCTTCTGGTACTTTTTCCTTTTCCTGGGAGTTCTGGAATTTGGCTACAGTAGTCCCAGGGTACTTTATTTTGGGGTATCTTTCAGGAGGTGATTGGTGAATTCCATTTATTTCTATTTTTCCTTCTTCTTCAAGGATATCAGGGCAGTTTTCCTGGATAATTTCTTATAATATGGTGTTCAGGCTCTTTTTTGATCATGACTTTCAGGTATTCCAATGATTCTTAAATTACGTCTTCTGGATCTATTTTCCATGTTGTTCATTTTTCCAGTGAGATATTTTAGATTTTCTTCTATTTTTTAAATTTAGTTTTATTGTTTCCTGCTTTCTTATGGTTTCATTATCTTCTATTTGTCCAGTTCCAATTTGTATTTTCTTTCTTAAGTATTTGCATTTCCCTTTACATTTAGCTAATCCAGCTCTTTAAAGAGTTTTCTCCAGATTTCTTTTTTGGCCTCCATTTCCATTTGGTCAATTCTATTCTTTGGGAAGTTGTTTTCTTCAATATATTTTTGTGCCTCACTTTCCTTTTGATTTATTCTAGATTTTAAGGAGTTGATTACTTCAGTGAATCTTGTAGAATAAAATTTAAAGATAAACACACATCCATAAATTTCTATATAATTAATTTAGGTCACAATTGTTTCAGTCATATCCTACTCTTAATGACCTCTTTTGGGATTTTTTGGCAGTGAAACTGGAGTGGTTTCACATTTCCTTCTCCAGCTCATTTTACCAATGAGGAAATTGAGGCAAACGGGGTTACAGGGCAAAGAAGTGTTAAACCAGATTTGAACTCAGGAAGATGGGTCTTTCTGGCTTCAAATTCAGCACATTAGTTATTGAGGAACCTAGCCACCTCTCCCTTTTTAGTAGCCTGCTCTTAATTATGATTTGTTAATTGGATAATATTAGTGAGCATAGTCAGACCTTTTACTGAACCTAGGGCAGGTAGAAGTGTCTGGAGGAGCAAATGAGGAGAGGTTGTAGGTTTACCTGAGGTTTAGCCCTGAGGAGGAGGAAGCTTAACCAGGTTCCTAAACTGGTAAAGAGAAGTAAATACCATTCTTGTTAATAATACTGAGGTGGACCAGATGGCGAAAATCTATAGGCAGTGTTGTCAGGCATCTTCTAAATTTCCTACCCTCGGTCAAAGATAGAGTCATTCCTCCCTAACTGTGGCTCTCCAGGTGGTAATGGACATTTATTTTGGGGGAAGATTTATTCAATAAGATAAACCTGAGTAGGTTTATGAATAACTTCGTGTAAAGAGATTAGGATGGAGGGGTAGAGTAGGAGAGAGTGAGGATACATGAAGACATGTACTTTAAGACTTATCACAAATTAAAAGACTTTAGCCTTTGGGTGTTAATAAATATGAAGTACTAGTTGTGACACCCCTGACAGGGTAATCCATAATCTCATCACCTAAAAGCTCACTGTTTTTTTATGGAAAATGATGCAAAATTTTCATGGGATCAGAAATCTAGAGCTGATCAACACCTTGCTTAACATGTACCAAGCTACCTCTCTCATTTTACAGGTAGAGAAACCCTTTAAGATTTAATGCTTTTTTTAAAGGGGTTAATGCTATAACTCACTCTGCAAGAGGTGAGGAGGGAACAGATAAAACTGTAATCCCACTTCCTTCTCTAGGAAGGGAGGAGCTTGGAGTGCCTCTGCTCAGGGCTTGGGAAGAGTGTGAAAGGAGAAGAAAGAGATTTGTGTACAGAGAGGAGCTGATTCTGTAGAGCTGTGGTGGAGCTGCTGGCACAGAGATACACAGCAGAGTCTCCAAGTTCTGTGGATTGAATCTTCAGGGTTGATGGTGATGCTTTAAGCCATTCAACTAAGAATCTTTCTTTAGGCAATCTAGTGTCATCAAGAACCTTGTTATTCTGGAAATATACCAGCATTTCTATTCCCTTTCCTGTGATCTGTTGGTACCAATAGAGAGCAACATGTCCAGAAATGGGGTCACATGTCAGTGTTACTTCTTGTCTTGTTTCTGTGATAAGATGTTTGGGTAACTGGGTGACTCCAGCATCTGTAAGTCCTGCATGCAGAGGAGATAGAGACATAATGAGAGAAAAATGTGGAACTGGTTAGTACAGGATTTTCTGTGGCCTTAAGCCTTACCTCCTCCCAGGAGAAAAATGGAAACCCAGTGAAGGAAAATGATGCCCATATTAGTGACAAAGCAGGAATTGATCTTCTCACCATCTCAGGGCTCTGGTGACTGGAAGTAGAGATCTGAGATCACCTCGGTCTTCATAGACATGGTGTGGCTTATGTCATCATCTGTATCAACACCCACGGTCTTATAAGCATGGACTTCCTTCAAGTGAAGAGCATGCACACTGTATGATGGTTGTCCTAAAATCCAGAGTTTGAAATCTTTTGGAGGAATTTTAGAAGAGACTCACCAGTGCCTTGATTTGGGAAGACTAATCTTTTGTAGAGGGTGCCATGGAGATGGTTGTGGAAACCACACACTGCATCAAGAGATCCAGAATGAACTAAACTGAAGGGGGTTGAACACATTTATTCTGAATATAAACTCTTATGCTAAAGGGGACTGCCCTCTAATTGGCTTTTTTTAATGTATCTATTAATTATTGTTTTTGTTTTCTTTCTTTTTTATTTCCCTCTTGTTCCCAGGTTGTTGTAATTTCTCCTTAGAAAGGGCAATGTTTTATACACTTTTAGTGGGAGAATCCCTAGAGATATACATTGGTTATTTGAAATGATTCATTGGGGAGACTAGGCATGTTAATCTCCCAAGACCCTCAATTGAGGAGATTTCAAAATGTTCGTCTCCCAAAAGAATCACAGGGGGATTGTGAGAAGAGCATTTGTGTTTTGATTTGATCAATCAGAGATTTAGACTTCCCTTCCGTTTGTTTTGAATTTGGGTCAGTTAGCAACCAGGGATTGATCCCACAGGCACTGTCCCCCTGGGTGGTGCTAGACTAATTGAGGAATTGTGCTTGGTTCCTGGGGAGTGATGTAAGAGAACTAGTGAGTGTAGTAAGGATTTATAAGATGAAACCCAGCAGGAAGCTGAGGGTTGGGGGTTGTTGTTTTCTGAGGCTGAGATTTGAGACAGATACTGAGTTGTTAGGCTCTGGATTATTAGGCTAGGAAATTCTTCACCTCCTTTCACTGTTTCTCTCTTATTTTCTTTTTCTAAAAATAAATCTAGCTGTTAACAGTTTTGCAACTTAAGGGTTAATTACAATTTTGGCAACCACCCATTCTAGTCATTACAACACTCTATGAGCAAGGTAGAGAAACTTTAGTCACTTTACTGACATAGATGGCATCAATCTCTAGGCTCTATGTTTGTATAAATATTTAAGAAGTCCTAAGCACCTCATCAAGTCTCAACTGATGCCTTGTCCTTTGAGAGCCTCCCCAGGGCTTAGCACAATGTCTTACTATTCCTGATTCACTCAGTTGATATTGCCCTTCTAAATCTCTTTGAATTTATGAGGTTTTTTCATGTATTTACATATATGATAGAAAGCTTGTGAGTGTCTCATCAGTAGTTAAGTTTGGAAGAAGCTGGGAGTTCTGACCACAGGTACTATGAAGGATGCTATAGACAATAACTTCAGAAATCAAGGAGCATTGTCTCTTGATTTCAACAGGATTGTAGGCAAATATTGGAGAAAAGGTTGAAAAGTATTCATCTTTAAAGTAATTAATGGGGGCATTTAAGTGATTCAGTGGAATGAGAGCCAGGCCTGGATATGGGAAGTGATGGGTTCAAATCTGACCTCTGTGTGATCCTGAAAAAGTCATTTAAACCCAGTTGCCTACCCCTTACCACTCTTCTGCCTTGGAACCTATACATAGTATATATTCTAAACCATAAGGTAAAATAATAATGTGATTAATGGAAAATGGAAAAGCATTTAAACTTTGGTTAATGAACAGTAAGATAACTGTAATCAGAAAAATGCTTTGGAATTTATAAAGATATATAAATAGAGAGCTAAATTAGTTATAGTGTTTATCTTTAACTCATTATACAAAGATCACCTTTTTCAATTGAATACAGTTGCATTCAAAAAATATTCTTTAAAAGACTCTTTCATCCAAAATCCTGTGGATACAAAAATAAAATATGACATAGTCTAAGCCTTCAAAGTGCTTATAATAATCTTTAATGTTTATATTTAGCCTATTTGCTGTTGCTATCAGTCATTTAAGTCATGTTTGTCAAATGGGAAAAGCCAAGGGTAGTGTTGTCAGTCATCTTCTAAATTTGCCAGTCAGGGTCAAAGATAGTCACCCCTCCCTAACTGTGATTCTGGACATTGTGATGGGCATTTATTATTTAATAACATTAAGGAAGATCGACCTGAGAATGAGTCATGAATTACTGTGTCCAAAGAGATTAAGATAGGGGGCAGCTGGGTAGCTCAGTGGATTGAGAATCAGCCCTAGAGAAGGAAGGTCCTAGGTTCAAATCCGGCCTCAGACACTTCCCAGCTGTGTGACCCTGGGCAAGTCACTTGATCCCCGTGGCCCACCCTTACCACTTTTCCACCAAGGAGCCAATACACAGAAGTAAAAGGTTTAAAAACAAACAAACAAATAAATAAATGAAAAGATTAGGATGGAGGGGCAGAGTAGGAGAGATGATACAGGAGGGCATGTTCTTTAAGACTCATCACCAATAAAGCCTTTAGGTGTTGATAAATACTAGGATCTGGTTGTGCCACTCCTGCAAGGGCAATACATAATCATAACACCCAAAAGCTCCCTCTCCCTTTTGTGGACAATGAACCAAAGATTTCATGGCATCAGAGATACAAAGCTATTCAGTACTTTGGTTGCCTTATAACAGAACAACTTCCTCATTTTACAGATGAGGAAACTCTTGATGAATTAATGCTCTATCTCCCTCTACAAGAGGATGAGGGTGGTGGGGACAGTTAAAGGTAAAATCCCACTTCCTTCCTGAGGGAAGGGAAAGCTGAGAGGAGCCCTGCACTCACCTTTTTCCAATTTAATACAATTGCATCCTACAAATATTTTTAAGGGATTCTTTTATTCAAAGTCCTGGAGATATAAAGATAAATTATGACATAGTCTGTGCCTTCAAAGTACTTATACTATAATAATCTTTAATTTTGTTGTTGCTACTGTTGTTGTCAGTCGTTTAAGTCATGCCTGATTCTTAATGACCCCTTTTGGGTTTTCTTGGCAGAGATACTGAAGTGGTTTGCCATTTCCTCCTCAAGCTCATTTTACAGATGAGGAAACTGAGGCTTATGGTCACACAGCTAGGAAGTTTCTGGGGACCAGGTTCAAACTCACAAAGATGAGTCTTCCTGATTCTAGACCTGGTACTTTATCTACGGGGGTGCCAAACTACCTCTCCCTTGTTTATAGCAGGCACTTAAATATTATTTGTTAATTGAATTATCCCAATGGCTATAATCAGACCTTTTACTGAACTAGGGCAGATAGCAGTGACTGGGAAAGCAAATGGAAGGAGGGGTTGAAATATTATAATCTTACTTGGGGTATGATCCTAAGAAGCCTAACTAGGTTCCTTAACAGGTAAAGAGGAATAAGTACCTCATGTTGCCAATGGCATAAAGGTGGGTTAGATGGGCAAAGCCATGGACAGTGTCATCAGGCATCTTCTAAATTTGCCAATTGGGGTCCAAAATAGACTCCCCCTTCCTAACTGTAGTTGCAAGCATTGTGATGGGCATTTATTATTTAGTAGAATGTGTCATTAATAACTGTAAAGAGGTTAGGATGGAAAGGCAGATTAGGAGAGAGGATACAAGAGGGCATGTTCTTTAAGACTCATCACCAATAAATATTAATAGCCTTTAGATGTTAATAAATACTAGGATCTGGTTGTGCCACACCTCCCAGGGCAATCCATAATCTCAATGCTCAAAAGCTCACTCTTCCTTTTGTGAACAATGATCCAAAGTTTTCATGGCATCAGATATACAAAGCTGGTCAGCACCTTGGTTGCCCTGAAACAGACCACCTCCCTCATTTTACAGATGAGGAAGCTCTTTAAGAGTTAATGCTCTACCTCCCTCTGCAAGAGGTTGAGAATGAGGGGGTTGCGGAGAGGAACAGCTGAAGCTACAATTCCACTTCCTCCCCTAGGGAGAGAGGAGCTGAGAGGAACCCTGCACAGACTTAGGAAAGAGCATGGAGTTAGAAACAAGACATTTGTGTATAGAGAGAAAATGGTTTTGCAGGGCTGTGGTTGGGCTGCTGGCGCAGAGATATGTAGCAGAGTGATTGAATTCTGTGGATTGAATCTTCAGAGTTGAGGGTGATGATTCAGTCCATTCAACTGAGAATTGATCTTTGGGCAATCCAGTGTTGTCAATAACATTGTTTTCCTGGAGATATGCCAGCTGCTCTATTCCCTTCCCTGTGATCTGTCGGTACCAGTAGAGTTCCATGTGTCCAAAAATGGGGTGACATGCTAGTGTCACTTGCTGTCTTGTTTCTGTGATAAGCTGTTTGGGAACCTGGATGACCCCAGAATCTGTAAGTACTGCATGCAAAGGAGATAGAAGTATAGTGAGGAGAAATTATAGCTAATGACAAGTATAAGATTTCCAGTAGCCTCAGACCTTACCTGCTCCCAGTAGGAACATGGAAACCCAATGAAGAAATCTGATGCCCATGTCAGGAACAAGGCAAAAATGGTTCATCTCACCAGCTCTGGAATCTGAGATCACCTCGTCTCAATAGGTATGGTCTGTCTTTGATGTCACTTTCTATGTCAATACCCACTGTTATAAAAAACACCTCCAGAATGGAGTATGCAGAGTATATGGAACAAGGTAGGGAAACATCAGTCCTGTCAGCTTCTGGTCTCTTGTTTGTTTAAATATATGAGTCCTAAGCATTTTCACTAACCCTCAGCTGATGACATTCTTTAACCCCCTTTCTAGTGCTTAGCAGAATGCCTGAGTGTTTCTGATTCACCCTGTTGATATTGCTTTTCTAAATCATTATTTTTGATCACATATTTATTTACAGAAAGATTCTAGGTATCCCTTCAAAAATGAAACAAGCGGGGGCAGCTGGGTAGCTCAGTGGAGTGAGAGTCAGGCCTAGAGACAGGAGGTCCTAGGTTCAAACCCGGCCTCAGCCACTTCCCAGCTGTGTGACCCTGGGCAAGTCACTTGACCCCCATTGCCTACCCTTACCACTCTTCCATCTATGAGACAATACACCGAAGTACAAGGGTTAAAAAAAAATGAAACAAGGAAAAAGTTGAGAGTCCTAATGAAATAAATAACAAATACTTATTTCAAATAATGTCTCTTGGGCTTAATGGGGTTTTAGGCAAATATGGGAGGAAAAGGATTGAAAATGTTCTCTAAAATGGTTAATGGAAAAATGATGAAGTAATTAAACTTTAGTGAATAGTAAAGCACCTAATTGTGAGCAGAAAAATGTTTTTAATATAAATATGGAACCTAAATTAATTATATATATTTAAATATATATTTATGTGTATATAGATTTTATTTGACAAAAATTCCCTTTTTTTAATTTAACCCAATCACTTCTAACAAATACTTTTTAAGAAATGGTGGATACGAAGATAAAATATGACATAGACTGTGCCTTCAAAATTCTTGTAGTGTTAGTAATCTTTAATATTTATTTTTAGCTGGTTTAGTAAAGCATTATTTTTTGATGGGACTGAGAGAGATATCTCCTAATATAATTATTCTAAATAAACACAGTTGGATTCCCTAACTACTCTTTTCTATTCAAGCTTTAAAACTTCTAGTATTGTGCCTTTCCCAAGTATTTATGAAATAAACACCATTTGATGAAAGATTCTCATATCTGCAGGAGACAGTTTTAGTTGCATTAAGGAAAATGAACTGAGACTTTGTTGTAGAGAGCTAATATGAGGAAAGATAATGGTCTTTCAACCATATCAGAGAAAAAGAACCAAAAACTATTATATTCTCATAGTAAAGTTCCAATATGCCTAATTGGCCAAATTTAGACCTCTGAATGCAGACCATATGTTTACAAAGTAATGCATTGCAATAAGACAATAATCATCTGATCATTTCTATTCTTGACTTAAGTCTTGGAGCTCCCCCTACCATCCTAAGTTGTCTATAAGCACTCTCAGAGAACACTTATCATAACATTTCCATCTACTTTTTATACTCTGGAAATGAAGAGTTAATGGTGAAAGTACTATTCCTGTTTAGAAGTTGGGAGGGACTGTAAGTTGAACCCCATTTTCCCTCCAGGGTGGAAATCTGTGTGGGGCTATAGAGAGTTTAGGAAAGAGGGAAGGAAAATAAGGACTCCTCTACAGAGTGACTCCTTAGGACAGTGACTAGGTTGTTGACATAGATATTTACTGTGAACACCTCCAACTCTTTTTATTAAATCCCAGTATAGAGCATGATCCTTCAAGAAATTCAAACAAGAATAGATTCTGGGACAATCCAATGTCATTTAGAGCTCTAATGTTCCAGAGACAAATTCCAGACTCTTTGCTTTCCTTTGGTCTAGTAATAGCAGGAGGGATAAAGATATCCAGAAATGAGAGGTCACATTTCAGCACCATTACCTATCTCATCTCTGTGACTAGGTGCTTGAGCAACTCAGCTTTCTTAGAATTAGTAATGTTTATGGAAGGAAAGAGAACCTGAGAGCTATGGCAGAGAAGAGGGTTCATGCCTCTGTTTGGCAAGCCCAAGTTGGGAATTTCCCGGTGACACAAACCTCACCTGTACTCAAGAGAATGGCTACCAAGAAGAAGAATTTAATCCTGACAAAGGCAAGAACAGATCATCCTACCAACTCAGGGCCCTTGTGTTGGGGAATGAAATTCTTGACTCAACCAAGCAGAGTATGTCAAAAGCATCATTGTCTCTGCCTCTTCTCCGTATTCAACAGTTTGGGATTCATACCCTAAAAATACCTTCAATGTTATCTAATCCAAGAGAACCGTCACTACCACCATCACCACCACCATCCCTTTTATAGAAAAGGAAAGTCAGGCCCAGAATGAAAAAGTTACTTTTGCCCAAGGTCACCAGTTTGAGAGAGTATTTGAAGCAGACCCTTTCCACACCCCACCCAGTCCTCAATCTTCAGCAATCAAGCTACATCTCCTCAGTTTCAACCTATTGCTTCTTCTTCTACTTTGTGTCCAAGCATGCAAGCACATGCACATGTAATCTTCCTGTATATGATATCTCCTAAGTAATTGAAGTTATTTGCCATTTTCCTCTAAACCTTTCAGCTGATTCCCTCAAGTTGCTTAGTGCCGACTTTGTTATGACTTTGTATTAATTTAGTTTGTTTCCCCTGATAACATGTAAAATACTTGCATTCAAATATATCATTTAAGAAATTTTTATCCCCAGCACTTCATGCAGTGACTACAACAAATGCTTGACTGATTGACAAAGATATCTTATGAAATCCCAGAACTCAAAGCAATGGCAGTCCCGTAGACAGAACTAAGAGAAGGAATATAAAGGAATCTCTTGCCTTTCCTTACTTATTGGCAAACAATATAAGAAAATCTGCTTCACAAAGAGATGCCTTTACTGAAGTTTAAACCTGCAGGAATTGGACATCAAGTGAAATAAAAGTGATTTGTGCTTTGACCAAGAAAAATGATTGTTTAGCCAGACGGGTCCTCTTGGGAGTCTCTGAAGGATGAGATACACAAATATCTATTGGAATAGTGTAGAGAAGACTATTTGAAATCAAGAGGTTGTGCCTCTAAAAGTCTAGGCTTCAGTTTTGTCAGCTGTAAAATTTAAGAGTTGTATTAGATGATCTCTGATAGTTCTTTTAGCTATAAATTACATGTGATTTGAGAAAACAGAAATATAAGGATTTTGAAATAGTGAGACAGTTCATTTGGAAATGTTTTACTGCCCCCATGTGGAAAACAAAGCCAATAAATCACCAAAGGTGCCATGTCTCTTGTCTGAGGTAGAGAACTGTCAATAGACTGTGCCCACAACAGGAAGTCACCCAGGAATAGATAGCCTTTACTCTGGTAGATAGAAGCAAAAGAGAAGTGTCTGCTTGCTTGGATGTCATGGTTTCAGGCATTTGAGGATGATACTTTCTGGGACTTTCTGTCTCATTGAGAAAACTCAGATTGGTGAATTGATATACTCAATGTTATATGAATAATATGTATAGGAACTTTCTTCAGGTAAATCTCCTCTCAAGAGCTATGGCAACTAACTGGTGCAGTAGATAGAGAATGGGGTCTGGAGTCAGGAAGATCTAATTAAAAAATTGGGCTTAGACACTTACTAGTTGTGTGACCCTGAGTAAGTCATAGAATCCCTATTTGCCTCAGTTCTTCTTTTATAAAAATGATGACACATTGGAAAAGGAAACAGCAAACCACTCCTGTATCTTTGCTAAGAAAACCCAATGGACATTGTCCATGAAATCACAGAGTCAGACTTGACTGAAAAGCCTAAAAACAACAACAAACATGAACTAAAGTGCCTCGGTTTCATAATCCTAATGTATGTAGAGAATTGTAGTTTCTATAACTCTAGTCATTTACAACAGACCAAAACACTTCAGGAGAATAAGGGTTCAAAGGCAGGATCCAAATATCTAGATGAAAGAACCACTCAGTGTTCTTTAGGGATGATTGCAATAGAATCCTTTTAGGATGTTAGCTTAGATATTTCTTTATAGCTGTTAATGCTTTCTGTAACAATAGCGGGAGAATGTATATGTTCCTATCAAACTACTAGAAGGAGACAAAAGGAGTTAACAGAAGACTCTTAAAAAAAGACTCTCACCATAAGGAGAAACTCAAAGTCTCTTGGTGGGATTAATAAAGGATGTCCTAATAATTTGTCACAGCGCTCCTGGTAGTTCTCTTATCCCAGGTTGAAAGAAAGAGTAGCATCTTTCCTCTATCACTGGTACCATTTTGGTGAAACTTTGACTCTTGTCCCATCACATTCTTATGAACCCCTTTCTGTGGAACCTAACCTGACCAACATCTTTCTGCTTGAGGAGAATGGAAATCAAATTTAGTGGCCACTAGGATTATGTTTTTGTGTTGATAAATATACTTATAGCAGTGCCTGTATTGAACTTTTTAAAAGCTTTAAGGCCAAAGTTCAAATCTTAGCTTGCAAACTTACTATCCAACTGGTATTAAGTCAATCATTTCATCTCTCAGAGCCTCAGTTTACTGATATGTAAAAAGAGAGGGTTGGACTATCTGATTGCTAATATTCTTTCTAATTCTAAAAAATATGATTTTGTTATTAAAGGTCCTCTACCTCCATGCCTAGCAGTCTACTGAATTCTGAATCTTCTCATTTCCTCAGCTTCCCATTCATTATCTTCCCTGGGACCCAGTAGCCCTAGCTTGGATACTTAGAATTATTTCTTAAGGATTACTCCCCATTCACATCCCCAGTCCACACTGTTCTGTTTCATAAGCCAGGGAAGATTTGTATACAGAGAATGATAAGTTTGCAGCGCTGTGGTTAAGCTGCTGGCACAGAAATACAAAGCTGAATCCTCTATTTCAACAGGATGGATTTTCAGGTTGCAGAGTGCACCACTGGGCCAATCAGTAATGAATCGATCCCCATACATTCCTGAACTCTCTATGACTTGTTTATTATCACGATATTCCAAAAACTTCAATTCTTGTCCTGGAAGCTGTTGATACCAATAAACATAACTATGTCCTTTGATTGGGTCACAACTCAGAACTACATTTTCTTTTCTCTTTGTGACCAGGCTTCTTGGGATTTGGGAGACTCCAGCATCTGCAGGGCCTGTGGAATAAGAGACAGTAATTGGTAGACTTCACCTAAAAGTTTAAAGTGTGGAGCCAGTTATGGTAAATCCAAGACAAAGATTTCCCACTTGTGCTCAAGACTAACCTGCTCCCAGGAGATAAAAGGCCACGTAGTAGAAGAGCTCGGTATCCATGGTGATGACAAGAAAGAAGTAGACAACTCCCAGACTCTGGTCTATAACAATTATCTGAAGCTTCGTAGTTTCCAATTGGTTGTTTTTCTCCATGACATGACACTTCCCACAGACTCCCATTTCCCTTTAGATGCTTTATATATCTCAGGGAAATAGAGGAGAGACACTTTCCCAGTCCAACCACCCATTAGAAAGATTCTCAAAGGTTCTTATGCCTGGTAGAGAAGCAAGCTAATAGTGTGGGCTTGATTTCTTCTCATCTAGTCTGACATGCTCTTCTCCTTAAGTTATTCCTACCTCCCTTCTGTACTAAAAAAATAATGATTTTCCAGTGCCTAGAATGAACATTTAACTCCTTAGCAGGGAATTACTTTTCTCCAAATTTGGCATCTCCTTGTCTACACCAGGATTAAGTTCCCTTCCTTTATTTTCTTGTTCTTCATTTCTCCATATTCTTTACAACCTTGCTTATAGCATATTGAACAATAGGGACAGGGCTTTCCCTATGGTTTCCAGAATGACTTAGGGGAGAAATATTTTCCTATATGTTCTTCCTCTGTGGCACCCATTTCTCTTCCCTGACTCCCTTTTCATAGACATAATACAACTCGGCTCCCCTCTTCTTCACTCCCTGCCCCACTCTATCTTCCTATCTCTTTTCTTCAAACAGGTTGAAGGGAAAGGTCTCTCTGCATTGTGAAATGGAACAAGCTGGTCCTCATTCTTGTTATGTCAGTAAGTAACTTGTTCATGATATGAGACATTTTATTATCTTTGGAGGCTTCCATTTTCTCATATCTATAAAAGGAATAGGCTGTAATAGGTAGATGACATTTAAGGTCCCACACATGTAAATCTATGATCTCGTCATCTCATAGCACTCCTAAACTGAGAGCCATACTTCCCTTGCTCTGCCCTCCTATTTGGCTGGACATGTGATCCAATTCTGACCCTTCCTTGACATTTTTGCCTAATCCTCATCTATTTAACCAGCTGAGACCCTCAGCCATTACTGGTCATCAGAGTCATGGATACCAAACCTTAGAGTGACCTCATCATCATTGCCTCTATTATTATTAGAAATAATCTCTTATTAGTGATTCTGACTCTTCACTGGCTTCTCTTTTAATGATGCCTCACACAACTCACTCATATTTTTAGGGATTAACACCCAACTTCTTTCTATAAGGAGGTTGTTGTAGCCACAAACCAACTTCCTATCCAGGTAACATGGAGGGGACTCCTCATAAGACTGAATTGTTGGGTGTGGAGATAAGAGAGAGGTTTATGCCCAGAGAGGAGGTAACTCTACAGCACTGTGTATACTGATAGCACAGAGGTATATAGCCGAGTCCTGAATAGTGAGGGAACTGACAGTAAGGAAACAGAAGTTCATTTCTGGCCGACGGGCTTGGAAGTTTTCAGGGATGCCTTTTTCCCTAGCAGGATCTGCTTTCATATAGTAATAGAAAAGTTGTTTTGGTTCCTGTCCTAGTTTCTGTTGGTACCAGTACATAGAATCATAATTCTGGTCCTGGTCACATCTCAGTGTCACAACTTGTCCTTTGCCTGTGACCTGGTATCTCGGGGTCTGGAGAACTCCACCACCTGTCACACCTGTAAGGGGAGGAGAGAGAAGCTAGGAGGCTGAGTTCAGGTGAGGATCTGATGCTGCAGCCAAAAGAGAAAGGTTCAAACTCAGGTCTGACCTCTTTTTCTGTGCTGAGCACTCACCTGCTCCCAGGAGGCAAATGATGACCCAGATGAGGAGTCTGGTTTCCATGGTGGCATCAGGAGAGGAGTGAGGCATCTCTGGAGGCCCTGGCTCTGGTTTGTTGAAGTGGAACATCTGTACCTTAGGTGTGACTTGTCTGTGATGCTGTGCATACTTACATACATATACACAAATAATAATGTTCATTGCTTATGTGTGCAATTGCATTACATACCTACACACATGTAATTATGTGTATGTCTATTTATACACACATCACATATATGCATGACTGATTGAAGGGACTTCTCTCATTCATATCTCCAATGCTTCACCTTTCTTCTGTAAATTGCTCCCTGTGTAATGAGATCCAGAGACATTAGGTGTTACAGCATCACAGACAAGGTCTCCATTATCTAGTAGGTGGCTGCCTCTGACTTTGTTGTTTCTTCTGAGTAAATCACTCCCTGTGTAATGGATCTCCTGGTTTGAATCTGGCCTCAGACACTTCCTAGTTATGTTACCCTGGGCAAGTCACTTAACCCCCATTACCTATACCTTACTAGTCTTCTGCCTTGGAACTGATAATCAGGATCAATTCTAAGACAGAAGGTAAGGGCCTTAAAAAAACAAAACCATAAGCTCTTTGAGGCCAGGAGCTATTTTTCTTTTTGCTTATATCTGTATATTCCTGGAACATAGGGAGGACTTAATCAATCCATGTCTCCTTCTAGCCTTCTGAGGTCCTTTCTAGTTTTAGATCAATGAAGTAAGGTTTTATGGGTGAGTCCATTTCTGAAAGTCTCATTTCATTAAGATCTGGAGAAATGTGGGTCCAATACCACCATGCTTTAGCAATGAGGATTAAATTGATTATCCAAAACTAATTGTCTTGCTTTAGAATCTTCTGGGTTCTAGTGGCAAATAGATTGAATTATATCTGTACAAATTCTATCATAACTCAACCCCTTTGCCTTTTCACCATTCCATATACTTCAGTAATAGGTGGGCAGGGATAGCAATTATAGAAACAGATTTTGTCATATCCATTTATTTCTGTCATCCCTAAATTGACTTTAGAATTCCTAAAACATGATCCAACCTTTACTACAAAGGGCTCTTGTTTTATTCCTTCCCAATACAGATCTCATCTTCTTGTACCACCTCAGAAAGTCTCCCTCCCAGGACATTCCCAATTCTCTCTCTGGATATTCATTGGATACACATGACTTTCTAGTGGCCAATGGAGCAGAATCTCCAAATACTCATCTTTGTTTCATGCTATATTATGACTCTGTCACCAGGGACAAAACACATTTTGGCAGAACTTTGACCAGCTTAGATTCTTTGCTGCCAATCTTTCCTCCTTAACTATATGAGCTAAGCATTAGAATATCTTATTTGTTTTTCTGGATTCTGCCATCACTACCCATTTATTTCCTCTCACAGTCACCTGTTACTAAGCTGCTTAGCTTCTATGCTCTTTCAAACAAACAAAACTATATCCCCGGACATATTCCTTTTATGATTTCACAACTTCTTTTCCTTTATCATTTTCTGCCTCTCTCAAAGATAAGAAGTGGTACATCTTGACATGTTAGTACTAAGTAAAATGAAAATTGTCACTAAAATGTCCCAGAGGGCAATTCTATAGGGTAATACTCTCACAGATGTCCCAACACATCCCAGCCTTGCAGGCCATCAGAATGATTGTCCTGAAGAGAACAAACAGGACAGCTCTCTGATTATATCAGTTTTCTTGACTGTAAAATGGGGATGATAATCAGAACTACGTCACAGGATTGTTGTAAGGATCAACAAGATAATATTTGGAAAAAAAAAAGCACTAAGCCCAGTGCCTGGCACATAGTAGCCTCTATATAAATGATTAACCCCTTCCATTTTCTTTTCTTCCCCAACATGCAGAGTTATCTCAGCCATTGCTATCATTTGCTTCCAGTGGCAGGAATTGCCAAGCCTGGAAGCAGGTGTTAGAGGAGGTACATAGTCTCTTCCTGAGGTCTTTGATCCAAGCCTCTTGCTATGTGCTCAAATGCTGAACAAATAGAGGCTACCATTGGAATTTACAGCAGCTACTGTCAGGGGAAAAGGTTTTAACTTTAATTGACCAATAGAGAACCTGGCTCCATCAAACCCTTATGATAGAGTGCTTAGGGAGCCATCATTTACAAAATCCAAAGGAACCAAGTTATGCACTGTAAGTAGATAATATTGGGACCTACGGGGAATCTACTTTTGATTTGATCACATCAGATTTGTACCATGGCTTCCTTTGTCTAATGAAGCCCTTTATTCAACCTTTAAGAGATAAAAGATAAAAGTACTCAAATCCTTATGGCTGCTGGAGCAGAGACCAGAGAAAGCAAAGAGGACAGACAGACTTCAGGTCAAAAAAAACTTTAAACTTGGAGTTTGGTGTCATTAGCCACTCTCCTAGAGTTCCTTTGATCCTTAGATTTCTGTCTTTTCCAATCTGTTTCCAAAAGACCACTATGACTTAATGTCTCTTCTCTTGTTCCCTTAGAGCTTCTGAGAGGGAGTATCAAGGAATCTTGCTGATTGACCCATCTTTAAATTTGTATTGGATAGCCTCACCAAGATCTTACTGTGGCTTCAAAATTCTATATATTTTGACACTCATGACTAGAAAGAATCTTGGAGGTCATCTAGTCCTGCACTGTTAAACTCAGAAATATGAGCCAAAAACCATGTATCAGGATCTCTGCAGACTACATATTGGCTTAGAAAACCATGTGTTACTATTATCTGTTTTATCATATTTTATTTTTTTAAATATTTCCCAAATACATTTTAATGTGGTTCAGGCTGCACTTGGGAGTGTTGTGTATGTATCCTTTGCTACCCATCGACCCATGGTGAGGACCCTGACTTATAAAAAAGTTGAGTGACTTATTCAAGGACACTGAAATGATAAGGGAAGAAGGATTTCAAAATGGGTCCTTTGACACCAAATGTAGAAATTTTTCATGTTCCTCCCCTATCTTCTTCCTTTAACATTAATAACCTTCACCTCCTCTTTATTTTCACTACTATCACCATGGTAAAAGCCTTTTGTTACCATCTATTTGGACCAATGCCATGACCTCATAATTTGTCTCATAATCTGGTCTTTAAATTATTCCTAATTAATGGCAATTATATATAGATCATATCGTGCTACTCTTTTCTCATACTTCTTCAATAGCTTTGTACAACTTAATAAAAAAAATGTCAAACTCTCTAGACTGTCATTCAAGGCCATCCACATTCTAGAGCCATCATTCCTTTTGAGCATGACTTTAGTCCTTCATATCTCCACCAAACTGGGCTCTGTATGAACTGTCACCTGTGATGAACTGCAGAATATCTTCCATATACTGTTTGACAGAAATGTTAACTTGCAATGATCTATTCCTACACTTGGCCATTCTAAAGCCAAAAATGACACGGGTTTCCTACCGCCTTAACTCTGACCTTCACTCGTGACAAACACGTTCACTACAATGTCTTTTCTTTCAGTTATTTGCTATGTGTCATGAACAATAATTTTCTTCACACTGAATTATCCCTGACTTCTCCCCACATACTCCATCCTGAACAGCTTTTCTCTCTCAGTTGCATAAAGGCCAGGATACTGAGATGGCATTTTTCTGCACTTGGTGACTTAAATTCACTGATGGTGAATTAGACATTGTCCTATCATCTCTTATCCAAAGGTTTAATCCCCTCTTGCAGCCTAAAGATAGTTTTCTTGATGAAATGAAAATATGATTAAACTATAAGTTGAGCAGTTTCATTTCACCATGGTTATCCAATATCACTGGACTCTTCATCCTAAGCAAAGATCCTGTCACTTCCTTGGCTCCTAACATCCTGGCATGTTTTATTAACAGCCCTTTTTGTTTTCCAGATTCATTACCCATATCTGCTCCTTGACTTTGTCCTCCTGGATGTTGTTCTTATAGATCTATGCCATTTTTCTTTTTTGTATTCAATTTTATGCCCTTTAATCCCTTTTCTCTATGTTTCTTTAAAATGTGAACTGTTTAATGAGTTACTTCTGTAACATATCCATCTCTTTAGATAGTTTAACCTTTTCTTCATCATCATAATAGTTGGTATTTGTGTCATTGGAATTCCATTCTTGAATGACATCTCTCCCTTTTTATTAACATTTATTTGTTTGCTTTTTATATTAAAATTCCCAAGTAATTCTCTCTCCCCCTCCTTCCCCTCCCTGCACTAGAATAGGCATCATTTGAGAAAAATACATTTGTGTCAGACCTGGCTGGCAGGGGGGTCTGACCAGAGAGGAATGAGGTAGAGAGTGAAGTAATAGAGTAAAGCTTTATTTAGAGGAAAAGAGGGGAGAAAGGGGGATGGGAGGCTGATAGCAGTAGAAGTGGGAATGGAGTGGAGGGGGAGGAAGGGAGAGCAAGGGGGGGAACCCAAAACCAGGGGATGGCTAGGGGTGTCCACTGGAGAAGAAAAGGGGGCAATCTCCTATAGGGTGATTGTCTGGGTTGAGGTAATCATGTTGCTTCTATTGATTGGTTCAGGTGAAGTTCATTGGATGGCACTGAAGAGGTGTGGAACCTTGGTCCCTGGGAGTGGGAGGTGCTCAGGCTTGAGGTCATTTGTAGGAGGTCATTTGTCTAAGCCTGATAGGAAAATCCTGATGTCCTGCCGGGTTTTACTGGGCTTTGTCTCATAGTTTGGACAGGTGCTGGGGTGCGGGGAGAGCTATTGGTTTCAGCAGGGATGGTGGAAAGCAGTGGGGTTTGGTCCCATGATCTATCATTCCCCTATTTTGATTTATATAAAAAAGAAAAAAATGGGGGCAGAAGGTAGCAAGGGGAATTTGGAGAGTCCAAATGAGTCCAAGGGAGGATTGTGGGAGTTCTTGTTTGTCAAAACTGCTTCTTGCTGAAAGAGGGTGATGCATCACTGGGTCTCTCATGGTCCCATCTACATCCCTCAGCCTGGATTGGCATTGGTCATATCAAGAAAAATCTCAATAGGAGAACATTATGGAGGAAGAGGGGTGGGAAATTAAAGGTGCTGGGAGTCAAGGAGAGTTTAAGTGGGAGAGAGGACAGGCTCAGGATGTAAGAGATCAGAAAAAAGGAAAAGAGTGAATACAGAGTGGGATACAGATTAGTTTTTTTTTTTTTTTATTAACCTGCTCATCATTTCTTGCCTTGTAGTAGTTAGTATTCCTTTAAAAACATATTTTACACCTATCCGTCTTGAGGCAATTTTCATTCTAGAATCTTAGGCTATGGGTTTCTACCTATCTTTTCTTTAAACTCTTTATATATCCTCCCTTATACCAAATATGTGGTTCACAAAATCTAAGATGGCACAATCACTCCCTCCCAAGAATTCTATCTAGTTATTTTTCTATAGCTAGTTCCTCCTTATTTGCTGAAATCAATCCCCAAAGAGGGCAAAAACCTAGCTTTAGTATTCAAGAAAGAAGTGCCTTCTTCATTAGATAGATAGATAGATAGATAGATAGGTAGATAGATAGATAGATGGATGGATGGATGAATGGATAGATGGAAGTTTAGACAGTACAAAGCTTTCACATATTCTTTGATTTTTCTCTAAGTGAAAACATTTTTGGGGCATCTAGGTGGTACAATGGAAGGCCTGAACTCATCTTCCTGAGTTCAAATCTCACCTCAGACACTTTACCAGCTGTGTGACTCTAGACAAGTCACTTAACCTGATTTGTTCCAGTTTCCTCCTCTGAAAAATGAGCTGCAGAAAGAAATGGCAAGTTATTCTAGTATCTTTGTCATGAAAACCCCCAGTGGGGTAACACAGAATCAGACAGGACCAAAAAAAGACAAAAAAAGGACATTATTGGCACATATAAACTTGATACTTTTAAATAAATTTATATTTCTCAAACCTATTCTCTTCCCATCAGAGGAATGATGTTAAGTTCTTCCCTCATCTGTAAGCTTTGCATTCACCTAAGGTACTAGCTATCTTTACTCAGATATTTTCCCCAATGGACCTTGAATTTCCTGCTATCTCCCACAGAAGACAGCACATAAGAAATTATACCTGGACTCTATGTTTGTACGAGGTTAAGGAACAACCAGAAGTAGTGTTAAGTAGAAAGCAGTCTAGGGTACAACATGAAATATTAGAAGATGGAAGAAGAAGCATTATATACTGGATAGAGTACAGAGCTCAGATATTTAGCAACTGTGTGACAATGGAAAAGTCACCTTCACTTTCTATTTCTATTTTTTACTTTTATTTAAGTATTTTTCCATGGTTACATAATTCATGCACTTTCCCTCCCAGAGCCCACAAGCAATTCCACTGGGTTGTGCATGTATTATCACTCAATACCTATTTCCATATTAATCATTTTTGTAATAATCTTTTGAAAACTAAAACCTCATATTCAATATCCATATGAACAAGTGGAAAATTAAATGTTTTCCTTCTGTGTTTCTAGTCCCACAATTCTTTCTCTAGATGTGGATAGCATTCCTTCTCATAGGTCCCTTGGGATTGTCCTGGATCATTATCAGGTATCAGTAGCAACCTCGATTACATATGATTGTCCCACAATGTTTCAGTCTCTGCACAAAGTTCTCCTGGTTCTGCTCATTTCACTCCACATCAGTTCGTGGAGGTCTTTCCAGTTCACATGGAAATCAAGCAGTTTATCATTCCTTAGAGCACAAAAGTGTTCCATTACAGTCATATACCACAAAACTCAGCAGTAATAGTTAGAAAGAGAAACTCCATTTAAAATCACTCAAGATAACATAAAATATTTGGAAATCTCTCTATGAAGACAAACTCAGGAATTATATGAACCCAACTACAAAACACTTTTCACACAAATAAAACTACATCTAAACAATTCGAAAAACATTAATTTCTCGTGGATAGGATCAGCTAATATAATAAAAATTACAATCCTACCTAAACAAATTTACTCATTCAGTCCTCTACTTACCAAACTACCAAAAAACTTTTTTAGAGAATTAGGAAAAAATATTACAAAGTTCATCTGGAAGATCAAAAGATCAAGAATATCGAGGGAACTAATGAAAAAAAAAGTGAAGGATGGGGGCCTACCAGTACCAAATCTTAAATTGTACTATAAAGCAGCGGTCATCAAAACAATATGGTAGGTAGCTCAGTGGAGTGAGAGTCAGGCCTAGAAACAGGAGGTCCTAGGTTCAAACCCGGCCTCAGCCACTTCCCAGCTGTGTGACCCTGGGCAAGTCACTTGACCCCCATTGCCCACTCTTACCAATCTTGCACCTATGAGACAATACACCGAAGTATAAGGGTTTAAAAAAAAACAATATGGTAATGACTAAGAGACAGAGGGGTAGATCAATGGAATAGAATGGGGATACATGACCTCAGCAAGCTAGTGTTTGATAAACCCCAAAAGCCCAGCTTTTGGGATAAGAACTCACTATTTGACAAAAACTGCTAGAAAAAATTAGAAAACAGTATGGGGAAAATTAAGTTTAGATCAATATCTTACACCCTATACCAAGATAAATTCAAAATGAGTAAATGACCTAAATATAAATAGTGAAATCATAAATAAATTAGGTGGACATTGAATAGTATATCTGTCAGATCTGTGGAAATGGAAGGAATTTAAGACTAAGCAAGAAACAGAGAACATTATGAAATAGAAAATGAATGATTTTGATTATATTAAATTAAAAAGGTTTTGCATAAACAAAACCAATGCAACTAAAATTAGAAGGGAAGAGACAAACTGGGAAAAAAATGTTTAATAAAACTCTCTGACAAAAGTCTAGTTTCCTAAACATATAAGGAACTATATCAAATATGCAAGAAATCAAGCCATTCCTGTAATATCATTTCTGCTATGCAAAATGGAGAGCAGAATGATTGACATTTAGCGGTTTGGAACTTGGAATGAACCAAGCTTGGCATGAGCCAGCAAGGGAAAGGCAGTTACTGAGGGCAGTATAAAAAACAGGATTTGGACTGAAGGAGGTCTCTCAATTTGGAGAAGGCCTTTGGTGGGAGGTTTTGGTTGGTTGGGTAGGCCAAAAGTCAATTTAGGATACCAGCAGCCAATACTGATCAATACCTTAGTTTCCAATCCTGTGTGACTCTATACTATACATCCTAATTAATTAATCATCAAAGAAGAAACAACATCAATATCATCAAACAACCTGGTTCAGGTTAAAGCAGCCAGGTTGCAATTGAGAAAGATAAACCTCTTCAACTGTTAATCCCAAACACTGATTACCTTCAATCTGATATCACCTGATTATCTGTAGCTTTAGCCAAGAATTCCGTTTATTCCTCTTTCCTTCAGTTCCTGTTCCCCTTTCCCCGAAGTCTGTTATCATTAAATCTTGAAACTTACTTAGGTGGATGTCATTTTTACCCTAAGAATTAACAAACATATCCTTGAGTATCTGAAGGAAGAGAGATCATTCAAACTAAAAGTTAAGTTGCAGTCATTTAGCATTTATCCATAATTTAAGCCAGGAATACGTAGATAGAAGAACTGTAAAATCTGAACCACACTTCATTCATTAATTTACTTATTTCTGGGACACTGTTATATTGAAGTTGATGTAGCAGTTTCATCTCAAATCTACCTAAGGGACCATTTGTGTTTCACCACTACAACTAGAGTGTGACACTTAAGGATTTTCATAGTCACTAGGCTTCAGCTCCTAATACCATCAGGGAGAGGGATATATATTCCTTTATCATATAACATTCCCCAATTTACAAATGGTCAAAGGATATAAATAGGCAGTTTTCAGATGAAGAAATCAAAGCCATCAATAATCACATGAAAAAGTGTTCTAAATTGCCCCTAATTAGAGAAAGGGAAATCAAAACAACTGAGGTACCACCTCATACCTAGAATATTGGCCAATATGAAAGTAAAGGGAAAGAATCACCTTCACTTTCTAAGCCTTAGTTTTTGAAGACTATGAGCATAGTGGACAGAATAATTGAGTAGAAATCAAGAAAAACTGCAGTGAAATCTAGCCTCTAACATGCTGTATTACAATGGTGTATTGATTCATATTTAATGATTGGGGCATCATATTGCAATGAGAAGGTATCTTGTGGACATAAATTTAGTCCTAAGAGCATATTTGGGGGACAGCCAGCTTGCTCAGTGATTAGAGATAGGGCTTGGAGTCAGGAGGATTCATCTTCTTGAGTTCAGATCTGATCTCAGACTAGCTGTATGACCATAGGCAAGTAATTTAACCCTGTTTACCTCAGTTTCCTCATCAGTAAGATGAATGGAGAGGGAAATGACAAACCACTCCACTATCTTTGCCAAAAAAATTACAAAACCCAAATAGGATACTGAAGAGTAAAACGTTACTGAAAAAATGACTGAATAACAATAACAAAAGCATATTTAGGGTTATATAGATTAGTCCTATGAGGAAGACATAAGCCCCTTTCTCATGTGTTTAAATATACTATAGGTTGTAAAAGGTATCTAAGAACTAAAGAAACTTTATCCCAAATTTTCTTGGGGACCCTGCTTTATGTTGTCTTATTTCACTTCCTTCATATAGGTGCCCTTTCCTTCACTTAGCCCATGCCCCAGCATCCAGAACTAATTTAACCATAGTTGTGGTTTGTCTTCCTTTACAATCTTGTTCAGATGGGTGTGAGAAAGAAGCTAACATTTTTGCTTTGGTCTTTGATCCAAGTTCCTCACTGTGTCACTGGCACTGCAGAAATAGAGTCCATTGTCATTGGGATTTATATCTGTCACTGTCAGAATGAAGGATTTTGAATTTAGTTCTTTGATGGGAAACTTGGAAGAATCAAAGCCCTTCTCATAGTCTGGAAGAGAGTTTGGATTGGAAAGGGAAATCCTTTCCAGACCCTGATTTGGAAGCTGTCGATACCATATAAGGACTGGAACATTGAAGTCGATCAGATGACACTGAATATCTACCGAATCCCCACTCTTCCATATCCCTTTGCTTGGCTTCTGTGAGACGAGAGCTCCAAGCCCAAAGCCTGGTGAAGAAGAAGTCAGTAAGCACAGTACATCTGGAGCCACATAAATCCAAGTTAAAAGCTCTATATTCACCTTCCTCCCTTCATTCCTCACTCCTCTCCCATCAAAACATTGTCCCCAAAGATCCCAGGATCAAGATTCAATCTTAACTTCAAGAGAAGCTTCCCTATTAACACCATCCTATACTTTTCTTTTTCCCCTGGAGAGTGAGTATAGTCCTCTGAAGGACCTCTCACATCCTTTAGAAGACATGGGGCTTCTTCTCTATTGGCCTCATCATTTTTCCACCAGTTCTCCAAGTTCTATGGACTTACTGGGCCCAAAAAGTATCAGAAGTCTCAGCATCTCTATTATTAGTCTTCCTTGTTCTCTTGTTTTCCTTAAAGACTGTGGATAAGGCTGGAGTCTTTTTGGTCCTTCTTTCTTCCTTGTCCTTCCTCTTTCTTTAACAATATGGTAGATTTCTACAAAATCACAGGGAGATTCCAGTCTGCCCTCTGGTGGAGCACTGTGAGAAGTTAAACTACCTATCCATAGTCATTGTTCTCATTTGACAGTATTATAGTGCATCTGAGATCATCTAGTTTCATCTCTTCCTTTCATGTATGAGGTAGTTGAAACCCAAATCAAACAAATGACTTGCCCACAAAAATGGGAAATAATAGAACTAGTATTCAAACATAAGTCTTCAGGCTCTAAATCTAGTACTTTCTTCTCTGCATAACTCAATGAACTCAAAATTATTAGCTACTCTGCTCTCTACTCAAAATGAATAGCTTTTCTTTAATAGTGAGGTCATGATCATTCAGAGATGATTATTCAAGCCCAATTCTCTGAGCGTAAATATGTGGTACACTTTCTGAAAGACAAAATACAGGATTTATAGCTTCTGTCCAATTGTTGTCATGAAGTTCATTTTCAACACAATACTTTCTGAAACCAGTGGAATTAATTCTCTGGTCATTTCTTAAGCAAAGTCCTAGGCATTTCTAATCTGGAGATGAGTTGAGTAAACTCTTGTTTGCAGAAAAAGAAACAAATATGATGACCTCCAAAGAAATATCTTCCAGAGTTTAAAGAGCTCCTCAAAATCTAATCCTTTCACTTCCTAGAGAAGGGTAAATAATAAGGTCAATAATAAGATTGAATCTCAGAATAAAAACACGTTTCAGAAAAGCTGAAAACGTTTCAGATTCCTCTATAAATATAGAAAGTACTAAACTTTTCAAAAGCTTTCACCACTGGAAAAAATCCATCTGGTATGAAATTGGATGTAGACTTAAAAAAGGTCAAATAATCTTTAATATGTCTTAGAAAACTCACACCAATGTGCATTATCACAACATAACAATCATCTCTCTCTCTTTCTTTTCCTAACATGCCATATAAAGAAAAGAGTACTAAAAATTTTCCAGATGTTATATCAATAGCTTAGTTTCAGGACATATAGAGAAAAATAAACAGAGAAGTGCAAAGGCAGCTATTTAAATTGGGAAAATAAGCTTGAGTCTAGGAGATACAGACACCATTACAAACAGGAGGTCAAGGTTTCATTGTAGTATGTAATTTAGAAAGTGAAGGTGAATAAAGTAACAGAGAAATGTTAATGAGTAAGGAGTTTTGTCCTAGTTAAGCTTATATGTAGATCATAGCTTTACTACAGAGGTCATTTAATTCAATGCCCTCTTTTGTCAAGTAAAGAAACTGAGCCCCAGGTTAAGTGACTTTTCCAAGATCAAATGGATAGTAAATATCACAGGTAGCAGGATTTGAGCCCAGATTATCTGAATTCAGAACAGATTCTTTTCCCACTATACCATGTTTGCTTTCTGGTTGGTATGTCTTTATATTTGTTCTATCTTTGAGGTAATTCAGTATCAGACAATAATAAATGTAACAGCAATAGTGTAATATTTTATATTGTAATAATTTATATTGTTGTTTATTCTTCATTTTTCAAAGACAAACAATGACATCATGGGGTGATCTTTTTTAAAATTTTTAATATAGAATATTTTTGCATGTTTACATGATTCATGATCCTCCACTTCCCTCCCCCCCTTCCAAGAGCTGACAAGTAATTCCACTGGATTATTTCCATGTTATTCATATTTGCAGTAGTGATCTTTTAACATCAAAACCCTACTCATATCCCTATTGAACTATGTGATCGATCATATGTTTTTCTTCTGCATTTCTGCTCCCATAGTTCTTTCTCTGAATGTGGATAGCATTCTTTCTCATAAGTACCTCCACACTGTTCTGGGTCTTTGCATGGCTGCTAGTAAAGAAATCCATTACATTCGATTGTGACATAATGTATCAGTCTCTGTGTACAGTATTCTCCTGGTTCTGCTTCTTTTGCTCTGCATCAATTCCTGGAGATCTTTCTAGTTCTTATGGAATTCCTCCAGTTCATTATTCCTTTCAGCACACTAGTATTCCATCAAGATCAGATATCAGAATTTGTTCAGCCATTCCCTAATTGATGGACATGACCTCACAGAGGTTTGCCACTACAAAGAGCGCAGCTATGAATATTTTTGTACAATTAGTGGTATAGCTGGATCAAAGAGCAGGCAGTCTTTTAAAGCACTTTGGGAATAGTTCCAAATTGCCTTCCAGAATGGTTGGATCAATTCACAACTCCACCAGCAGTATTAGTGTCCCAATTTTGCCACATCTCCTCTGATATTTATTATTTTCCTTTATTGTCATATTGACCAATCTGCTAGGCATGAGGTGATACCTAAGAGTTGTTTTAATTTGCCTTTCTCTAATTGTGTTCACACAATTCCTGTGTTTGTCTTGGTAGATAAATTCCTAAATATTTTATGTTGTCTAGAGTGATTTTAAATTAGGTTTCTCTTTCTAACTCCTGCTGCTGAATTTTAATGGAAATGTATAGAAATGCTGATGATTTATGTGGGTTTATCTTGTACCCTGAAACTTTGCTAAATTTGTTAATTATTTCCACTAGTCTTTTAGTTGATTTTGTAGGATTCTTTAAGTATACCATCATATCATCCGCAAAGAATTATAGTTTAGTTTCCTCATTGCCTACTTTAATCCCTTCAATTTCTTTTTCTTCTTTCATTGCTATTGCTAGAATTTCTAGTAAAATATTAAATAATAGATGTGATCATTGGCGTTCTTGCTTCCCTCTTGATTTTATTGGGAAGGCTTCTAACTTGTCCCCATTGCAGATGATACTTGCTGCTGGTTTTAAATATATACTGTTTATTATTTTGAGGAATGGCCCTTCTATTCCTTTACTTTCTAGTGTTTTTATTTTTTTTTAAACCCTTAACTTCTGTGTATTGGCTCCTAGGTGGAAAAGTGGGAAGGGTGGGCAATGGGTGTCAAGTTACTTGCCCAGGGTCACACAGCTGGGAAGTGTCTGAGGCCGGATTTGAACCTAGGACCTCCCTTCTCTAGGTCTGGCTCTCAATACACTGAGCTACCCAGCTGCCCCTCTAGTGTTTTTTGATAGGAATGGATGTTGTATTTTGTCAAAGGCTTTTTCTGCATCTATTGAGATAGTAATGTGATTTCTGTTGGTTTGATTATTGATATGGTCAATTATATGGTTTTCCTCTATCACCATCCTTGCATTCCTGGTATAAATCTCACCTTGTCATAGTGGATAATCTTTGTGATATCCTTCCTGTAGTCTTTTTGCTAGTATTTTATTTAAGATTTTTGAATCTATGTTCATTAAGGAGATTGGTCTGTAGTTTTCTTTCTTTGTTTTTGGTCTGTCTGGCTTTGGAATCTGTACCATATTTGTATCATAAAAAGAATTTGGTGAGACTCCTTCTTTGCTTATTTTGTCAAATAATTTGCATAGTGCTTAGATTAGTTGTTCTTCAAATGTTTGACAGAATTCACTTGTGAATCCATCTGGTCTTGGGTATTTTTTCTTAGGAAGTTCCTTAATGGCTTGTTTAACTTTTTTTTCTGAGATTGGATTATTTAAGTATTCTATTTCCTCTTTTTTAAATCTAGACAATTTATATTTTTGTAAATATTCACCCATATTACCTAGATTGTCATATTTATTGCCATACAATTGTACAAAATACTTAATAACTTAATAACTACCTTAATTTCCTCTCCATTAGAGGTAAGATTATCCTTTTCATCTTTGATACTGTTAATTTGATTATCTTCTTTCTTTGTTTTATTAGATTAACTAGTACTTTATCTATTTTATTTATTTTTTCAAAGTACCAGCTCCTAGTCATATTTATTAGTTCAATAGTTCTTTTACTTTCAATTTTATTAATTTCTCCTTTAATTTTTTAGGATTTCCAATTTAGTTTTTATCTGGGTATTTTTAATTTGTTCTTATTCTAAATTTTTAAGTCCAATTCATTGACCTCTTCCCTCTCAATTTTGTTACTATAGGCACTCAGCAATAAAAATTTTCCCCTAAGTATTGCTTTGGCTGTATTCCATAGGTTTTGATATGATGTCTCCTCATTGTCATTCTCTTTAATGAAGTCCTCAACTGTTTCTACAAATTCTTTTTTACACACCAGCTTTGAAGAATTAGATTATTTAGTTTCCATTTTTATAAATTTGCCTTTCCATGTACCCTTGTTAAGTATAATTTTTTATCACATTATGGTCTGAGAAAGTTGTATTTATTATTTCTTCTTTTCTTCATTTGTTTGCAATATTTCTAAACCCTAGTATGTGGTCAATCTTTGTACATATACCATATTCTGCTGAAGAGAAGTATTCCTTTTAATTCCTATTCAGTTTTCTACGGATATCTATTAACTCTAATTTTTCTAGCATTTCATTCACTTCCCTTGCTTCTTTCTTATGTATTTTTCAGTTTGATTTATCTAGATCTGAAAGGGGAAGGTTGAGATCCCCCATTAATATATTACTATATATTTCCTCCTTGAGCTCCTTTAATTTTTCCTTTAGAAATCTAGATGCTATGCCATTTGTTGCATAAATGTTTAATAGTGATATTATTTCACTGTTCATAGTACCCTTTAACAGAATGTAATTTCCTTCCTTATCTCTTTTAATCAGATGAATTTCTACTTTAGCTTTGTCTGTTATCATGTTTGCTACTCCTGTTTTTTTTTAACTATAAATGGCACATAACTTCTGCTCCAGACTTTTACCTTGAATCTGTGTGTGTCACCCTGTCTCAAATGTTTTTCTTATAAACAACATAGAGTAAGATTTTGTTTTTTAATTCACTCTGCTATGTTCTTCCATTTAATGAGTGAGTTCATATTATTCACATTTAGCATTATGATTACTATGTATTGCCCTCCATCATATTATCCCTTTTAAATCCTGCTCAATACCCTTTTTCTCTGTTCTTCACCAGTGTTTTGCTTTTTTCTGCCCCCCCCAACTTCCTCCAATTACCTCCTTCTTTCTTTATCTTATTCCCCTTCTACTTCTCTGTGAGGTAAGACAGAATTCTATACCACATTGAGTATACTTGTTTTTCCCTGTCTGAGCCCTTTATGATGAGAGTGTGAATTAAGTCCTTGTCCCAAGCCCAGACTAGAATTCCCTGGACTGGGGCTCTAGACTTCTCTACATGTTTGAAATTTCAAGGGGTATGGGTTGGCTTGTACCTCTGTTTGCTCAGGCAGTGTCTTAAGGTCTTGATGTTGGCTTAGGCATAGGGTCCCAAACCTCAGACACCAGATGTAGAATGAGAGTTCATAGCTCACTCCTGGCATGATCTTCCCTCCTTGCTATAGCTTCTTTCTGGGTCTTCTCTCCTGTTACCCTTGTGCCCCTTTCTTTAAAGTTGTTTCACTCTGTCTCCTTGTTCATCCTTTCACTTCTGTATTCATTTTATAATGATATTTTAATCATTGGTCAGAGAGGATTTTCATGGTGGCACAGAGCTACTGAGGATTACTCTGCCATCTTCTGGTGTAATGTCTTGATTTGCCCTTGAATTGAGTTTAAGTGAGGCAAAAATGTACAAAATCATTAGCCACAGTCTCTCTTTTAAAATTATTGAAGTCCAGTGGCAAGACAAAAGTCAAGGTAACTAGTGATGGTCCAGGATGCAAGGGATAACCCTACCATCTTTGATGTCTGACCAAACTCTAAGCACCCCACAGCACCTGATTCTGCCTATTCTACTGGAAGAAATATTCACATGCTTGAAAAAGATATCTCCTTAACTCACTGACAGGTATGAAACTTGTTGCTTACCTTCAACTTGGTTCAGTCATGAGCTGAGATAGTTTTAGTGGAGTATAATCACTACACATGCTACCCTTGGAAAGATTGCAAAACTCTTTGTGAATATTAACTCATTTGATACTCACAACAAACCTAGGAAATGAGTGCTAATACTTTATAGACGAGAAAACTGAGTCTTAGAGGAGTTAAGTGACTTGTCCAGGGACACATAACTAGTCAGTCTCTGAGGTTAATATCAATGGATAGATATTAACTGCATACTTGCCTTTTTACTTCCAATTCCCTCCATGAGTATAGTTTGTACATTTATAGCAGTAATTTTTAACTTTTTTGTATGAATCATTGATCTCTTTGACAGCCTGGTGAATCCTATGCACATCTTCTCAGAATACTGTTTCTAATTACATAAAATAAAGTATTAGAACAAAGGAAATCAATTTTATTAAAATACTGATTATCCAGTCACAGAGCTCCTACCTACATCCTTATAGCAATCTGTCAACATCAGTACACTCACGTGCCTGTACAGCAACCCAAATTACCCTCCTATAGCCCCTCTAGTTGCTGGAGCTTCCCAGGTGCTTAGTCACAGAGATTGAACAGGCACCAAAGGGCAATGGCTGATGATCTCAGAGAGAGGAGAGGAGGATAAAGATTTGCACTGAGATGAGATGATTGTAATACTGTAGCCAAATTGTCACAGATACATGAAAGGGTCTAGGGCTTTATGAAATGGATTACCAGATGGGAGTCAGCATCTTAAGTCCTTTTAACTGAGAATTTAACAAGAAATAACTCTGACTTTGGGTCATATGGGTGGCTCAATGAATTGAGAACCACACCTGGAGATGGGAAGTCCTGGGTTCAAATTTGACCTCAGACATTTCCTAGATGTGTGACCCTAGACAAGTCACTTATTCCCCATTGCTTAACCCTTCCTATTCTTCTGCATTGCAACCAATATATAGTATTGATTCTAAGGTAAAGTAATAAGGGTTTGAAAAAAAGAACTCTAACTTATCTGAAACTACATTGTTCTATTAATAAGCCAGGAACTCTAACCCTTGAACCAATTTATGTCGATAAGAGTATGAAATGATCATAAATGGAAACATCTTTGTTTCACTGCCTTTCCAGTGAAACTCTGTGACCAGGTATCTGGAAAGCTAGATGATGCCAACATCTGTAGGACTTGTTAAAAAATAGGAATAATAGCTTTTAGCAAACTCAAAATGAGGAATACTTATGAATTTAGATCATACCTGATTTCAGCAGAAAAAAAAAAAAGATCACCACCTCATAAGGAATATGATATCCCTACCAAGATCCAGGCAGAAATGGCCCATTCCATTAAGGAATTCATTTTTACTAGCCTCAGGTTCCACTGTTTGGGAGTCGAGTTATAGCTCCTTTGGTTGCTACATACATAATCTGTGGATGATAACAGTCTCTGCCAACATAGCCTCAGCAGAACTATTCAAAGATAAGAAGTTATATTGAATGTGAACAAAAAGACTTTCTGACTTAGGGCAGAGAAATATTATCACTAGAATAGAAATACAAATAATAGCTCACATTTATATAAATCACATGATTACAAAGCATTTCCCATGCATTATCTTATTTCATAGTTACAATAACACCAGAGAATAAATTTTTTTAACATTTATTAATCTACATTTTTAACATGGTTACCTGATTCATGCTCCTCCTATCCCCTTCACCCCCCCCCCCGCACTCCCCCCACCCATGGCCGATGAGCATTTCCACTAGTTTTGTCATGCGTCCTTGATCAAGACCAATTTCCAAATTGTTGGTAGTTGCATTAGTGTGGTAGTTTCGAGTCCACACCCTCAATCACATACACCCCGACCCATGCGTTCAAGCAGTTGTTTTTCTTATATGTTTCCTCTCCTGCAGTCCTTCCTCTGAGTGTGGGTAGCATCTTTACCATAAATCCCTCAGAATTGTCCTGGGTCATTGTATTGCTGCTGGTACAGGGGTCCATTACATTCAATTTTACCACAGTATATCAGTAGAGAATAATTTTTATATAAAAACATTATTTCTCTCTCTTAAAGGTAAAGAACCTGATATTGTGCCTTTCAGCCTAAGAGTAGCCAAAGACCATGCAATTGGGAAATGGTCAGTATTGGAATCCAGATCTACTGAACTCCACTTCAAATACTCCCTATCCCAACCTAACTCTATAGCAAAATATATTAACTTGAAATTCATACTAGTTCTTAAAATATTTTGACAACTGTATTACAATATCATTAGTTTCCTTTGTAACTCTATGTATTTTATTTTTTGTTTGAAAAACATTATTCTGAAAAGCTGTTGACAATCTTCGCTAGATTGCTAAAGAAGTTGATGGCATATAAAATGTTTAAGAATCTCTGCCATAAGGTCTAAATGTTCATGCATCTATAAGTGCATGCTAGACTTGAGAATTACAGACTGATTGTAAGTCACATGAACTTTGGGATTTTAGGACAATAATAGAGCTAAGGATACAAGATGGCTAACAATTCAAAGTAATTGTTTACAGAATCAGAAAAGCCTTAGTAAAGTGGGAATGGAGGTCCAAAAAGTCATTCATTCACAAAGTGTGACTGTCCTCTTGTGGAGAAAGAGTGAATGAGAGTCAGAAACTTTGGGCTGAAGGAAGTCACAATGAATCTGGTGGGGAAAGAATTAGAAGACTTTGAGCTTGAAGGGAATGCATCAAGTAAAAGTGAATCCAAGAAGAATGAGGAGTCTATCAAAGTGAGGGTTAACCTATTGACTTATTGTGGAGGGCTGAAGAGCTAACTGAGAGATTTAGAATTCTGACCATAGAATGGTCACTGGCTCCACTCCACTGAGTGGAGAGAACTAGGGAGAGAATGATGAGACAAGCTAGGTGGAGATTTTTTAGTAAGTGTCTATGATTTCATTGATATATAGAACACCAGGTATAGAAGCTCTCTCTATCAATGAAAATTAGTACCTACTCTCCAGCTTAGTATTAGAGAATTGCCTTTGAAAACAAATTTACTAAGAAGATTTACTAGTCCAGGAATAGTCTGGGGGATAGGAGATAGGGGATCCCTGGCAGGGATCAGGACACTGTCTTATACCTCCTGCCTGAAACAAGATACTAGCTCTGTCTCCATTCCTCTGAAAGAAGATTCCATTTAAGACTACTCTGATAGAGAAGATAAAAACCTTCCTGGTACTCAAACAGTAACAAATCTGAGTCTATGACTGAGCCTCATTCATTAGACATTAAACATAGTGGATGGAGTGCTCGACTTAGAGTCAGTAAGGTATGGATTCAAATCCTTCCTCAGATATGTACTACACAGATGACAGTGAAGTATAAACAATAACTATTTTATAGAGACTGGGATGGTATCTCTTCCTTTGAGTGAACTAAAAGCCTAGAAATATTTAGAAAAAACACAACTTTGTATAGTGGCAGTGGGAAACTAGCTGGCATAGTGGATAGAGTCCCAGAGTTGGAATCTGGAAGATCTAGTTCAAATCTAGCCTCAGATATTTACTTCTTGCATGAACCTTGGGCAAGTCACTTAACCCTTTTTGTCTCAGTTTCCTCATCTCTAAAATGAGCTGGACGATGACATGGCAAACCACTCTAGTACGTTTGTCAAAAGAACCCTGAAGAGGTTCCTGAAAAGTCTGATATGACTGAAACAATGGCAGTGTTTTAAAGGTTCAGTTGGCATGCCTATTGTCCTATAGGGAAGACTTCTTGGTCTTCTTGCCTACAGATTGCCTCACAACCTTGGTGAGTGAATAAGGGAGGGTAGTATTTTTTAAATCTAATTAGAAATTGAATCCTTTAATATCTTGTCATAAGTTCAGTTATTTTTCTTGGAATTTATTGTCTACAGTTGCCTTATTGCTTCCTAAATCTGAACTTGAGCTGTTAGGACTGATCCAAAACACTCTTACTTGATCTCTTTGAAACCCACTTTCCATATCTGTAAAATGGGAATAATAATAGCATTCATTTCATTGCTTTGTTGTGAAGACCACATTAGATAATGCAAGTAAAGTACTTGTACACCTCCATGTCAGCTATAACATAGAATCTCCCTTTGCTCCATCACTTAACCTTGTGTTTACTACTTCATGAAACATGCCTTGGCTATCACTCAGAAACACGAGCCTGGTCACTCTAAATATCTAATTAGGAAGGGCTATACTCATTTGAATCATCACATACTTTAAACACAGAAATGCCACAGAGGTGAATGTTTGTAAAATTATTTCTGTTAAGTTTCTGATAAAGGAAAATCTGCTCCTAACTCTTTCTTGGCTCTGTCTCCCTTCCCATGGAATAATTATATATAATCTATGCTTTCATCAAAATCATTGGTAAATATATTAAACAAAACAGAGGAAAGAAGAGATGACTATATTTTCATCTTGAAATTTATCCACTCCTATTTGGATCAGATCATTCAACTAGATCTGAATCAACCTAATAGTTTTATAATCTAGGCCATACCTCTCCGTCTTGCCTGCAGAGATAGGATTAATTTTTAACAATCAAATTAATTATAGCATTTATTAATTTGCTTATATTTCATAGCACTATCTTTATGGACTTCACTTAATCTATCATTCTGATAAACCAGGCAAAAAATAAAGATTAATTTGGTATAGCCTATTTGTGATGAAATTATGTTGATTATGATTACTGCTTCTTTTTCTAGATACTCATAAAGCATCCCTTTAATAAACATTTATGGTTTTTATAAGGCATTTATGGAGTTTTGTAAGAAATCAAGAAGATTTCATTATCTTTTCTTCTTTTGGAAATTGTAGCAACATTTGCCCATCTCCAGTCCTGTGGTATTTCTCCTCAAATTCATTTCAATTTTTTAAAAGGTAACTGCTAGTGATTCAGTAATAACTACTATCTTTTTTTCCAGGACTCCAGGAAATAGTTCGTCTGGACAGTGTGACTTTAACTGATTAAGCATGCCTAGGAATCCTCTTGTCATCTCTTATTCTTTGGGTTTCAACTCACTGCTAACATTTTTTTGTTCTGACCTTATGAGATTTAGTGAACTTCCTCTTTATTGAGTGTCCAGAAGTAAAATTGGAACAGAATTGTTCTCCTTTCTCATTGATATGTTACCATCATTACATCTACCCCCTGGCAACAATCCTATCCTATTTCTTTTCTGAGCTTCATTTTACCTCCAACATAGTATTAACAATAAAATAAACCTTAATTTTTGTATTGAACAATCTTCCTTCAAACTCATCATATTCTGAAACATAGTGTTCTTGATTCTGATCTTGCAGTGATACCACTATTTTATATTCATGCTCACACACACACACACACACACACACACACACACACACACGTGTATCTTTTAAAAAATTAACTGGCCAATCTGTGTCCTCACAAAATCTCTAAATATCTCCTGCTTTCCTTTATTGGAATTTTTTCTGTGTCTCCAAAGTTTCATTTTTCAGAGCTTCCCATTCCTCCTGTGCCAGTATCCTTTAGAGAATTTTAGTTGTAGGTTTGTGCCTATCTTTCCTCTAACAGTGCTGAAGTCTATTACTGCAATGAATAAGATGTGGATTAGGCAAATCTTGGTTTCTCCAAAATTCTAGAATAGGGATGGGATAATCACTTCCTCCTAAACATTTCTATTTTGTCAAGTAGACCTTATTGGTCAAAAGCAATTAATCAATCAATAAACACTAATAAAGAGTCTACTCTGTACCAGGCAAGTGCTAAGAATACAAAAGAGGCAAATGCCAATCCCTTTCCTAAGGAGGATTACAGCCTAATGGGGAAGGGGGGTGCAAACAAACATATACAAAACAACCTATTTATAAGATAAGTAGGAAATAATTAACAGAGGACAGGCAGTGGAAGCTATAGGGACTGGGCAAAGGTTACATTAGAAGGTGGGATTGTAATTGGGCCTTAAAGCAAGCCAGAGAGGTCAGTTGTCAGAGCAGAGGAGAGTATTTCAGGCATGGGGGACAAAGAAAATATCTGGAGTAGAGAGAGAGAGAGCATATTGTTTGTGTAATAGTTAGGAAGTTGTTGTCACGGGATAGAATACTCGTTGGGGAATAAGATATAAGAAGACTTGAAAGGTAATAGGAGAATAGGTTATCCTTATAACAAAACATAGACAGAGTATTTTATATTTGCTTTTGGAGCCAATAGGAAGCTACTGGAATTTCCTGAGTAGAAAGAATATGATTGGACATGCACTTTAGTACAATCACATTAGTAGCTGAACAGAAGAGAGGTTGGAGTAGAGAGACTTGAGGAAGACAAACCCACCCCCAGGCTACTGTAATACTCCAAATGTGAAGTGATGAAGACCTACATCAGTGTAGAGGTAATGTCAGAGGAGAGAAGTAGAAATATTCTAGAAATAGTGCAAAGGTGAAATCAATAGACCTTGGCAATAGATTGGATATAGAGAACAGGAGATAGTGAGAAATCCAGGAGGAACTGGAGGGATGGTATTGCCCTCAACAATAAAAGGGAAGCGAAAAAGGAGTAAATGTTTCATAAGGGAAGATAATGAATTTTGTTTTGGATATATTAAGTTTACAATGTCTACTGGACATCCAGCTTAAGATGTCTGAAAGACAGAGCAGCAAGATTGGTAATCAAGGGGGCAGCTGGGTAGCTCAGTGGAGTGAGAGTCAGGCCTAGAGACAGGAGGTCCTAGGTTCAAACCCGGCCTCAGCCACTTCCCAGCTGTGTGACCCTGGGCAAGTCACTTGACCCCCAATGCCCACCCTTACCAATCTTCCACCTATGAGACAATACACCGAAGTACAAGGGTTTAAAAAAAAAGATTGGTAAACAACAGAGAGATTGGTCCAGAGGATGGGTAGATCTGAAAATCATCACCATTTCTATGGTAGCAGTTAAATTCTGGATATTCAGGATAGGCTAGTATTTCTGAAATGAGTGTTTACTGAGCTCTTTTCTGGACTGCTTTCTACCACTGTTGTCCACTGACCACCCAGCTCTCATCTGTGGCTCTAAGAAGCTGTAGCATGCATAGCAGTCACTCCCCAGTAATCTTCTCAGCAGGAAGACTAAATCAAATTGAGAGTAACCAATAGTCCTCAAACCCATTAGTGAGTTGGGAGACTGGGGTGGTATCTACCCAAGCACGCAAAGACTTCCTCTAGCATAAGGGGCAGATGAGAACAATTTGGTCCAACAGGCAAAAAAACACATTGGAAGCAGGCACTGTGGAGTGATTAGAACTTGGTTAGACATCAGAGAAGCCAAGGTCATCTACTGCATTTTGAGCCAATGCCAGTCATCTTAACTTTTGTCTTGCCTCTGGACTTCGATGATTCTGGAGGAGAGAATGATTTTGTGCAACTCTACCTCACTTCAACTTAATTTATGCATGAGTTAAAAGACATCACCTAGTGATGTCATTTTGGTCCTCTGAAAATGAAGGACAACAACCAACCACATCTATGGGAGCTCATGACATCGACAAGTGAAGTAATATAGAAGGAGAAAAGAAGAAAACTGGGGACAGAAGAAAGAGGGGCTCTCAAGATAGAGGATGTGTTCTGAAGTAGGGTCTAGCAAAGGAGTCAGAGAAGGAGCAGTCAGACAGAGAAAAGAGGCAGGAGCGAATGGTGTCTTGAAAACCTAGATAGAAGAAAGTATCTAAGAAGAAAGGGTGAATTAATGGTGGCAAAGACTGAGAAGATGTCAAGGAGAATGGGAATTGAGAAAAACCCACTGGATTTAGAAACTAAGAGACAGATGAGTAGTAACTTTGGAGAGAGCAGTTTTAGTTTATATAAGATAAGATCTGAAGCCATATTGTAAGAGGAAGGAGAGAGAGGAGAGTAAATGGAGGCAACTATTGTAGATAGCCTTTTCAAAGAATTTAACTACAAAGGACAGCAGAGATACAGGAGGACAGTCAGTGGGGACAGAAGGATCAAGTGAAAGGTTTTTTCAGGGTAAAGGAGACAAGCCAAGAAACCTGGAAAGCCTAGTTTCAACATCTGCTACCTACTGCTTTTGATAGCCTGGGCAAATCACTTACCTCTCAGGATTCTATCCAGATGTCTAGGATTATTAGTTGTATGGAAGGTGCCCACTTAAGTAGAGGGAACTTCCTCATCCAAGAATTCTCTATACATATAAAATTATAGATCCAGTACATATTCCTATTGGGGAAAAGTTTCAGTTATAATCTATGATTCTTTAATGATGGAATTCTTGTTTTATAGAATTTGCATTAGTATGGACAACAGAGAATAGGTCCTGGGACAGCTGGCTTATTAGACTTCATTACATAAGAGAAAAGAAACTACATCTGATCTCTGCTGACAAATCTTTTACTTTATACTCTCTGAGATCCTGACTCAGTTCTCCCTGCCAATTCCTCTTTGAAAATGGAATGAATTATGTTGTGGTAGTCAAGATATTAAACCAGTCTTGCATTTTATTATATGATTGTATCCCCTCCTACTTCTATGCCCCAGACCACATATCCTTACATCCTTCTTACCACCCACCTCCACCACAGTTTCGCTGTTTGCCCAACATACAGCTGTCTTAGCCCTCACTGTGGCTTATCTCTGCTCTCCAGATTTGAATAGGAAAGGAAAAGCAAAGGTTCTTATTCAAGACTTTGAACCAATTTTTTCACTGTGTCACCAGCACTGCAGAAATAGAGGCCAGTATCTTCGGGATTCACAACAGTCACTGTCAAAGTGGAGTATGTTAACTCTGGTCTAGTAATGAGGAACTTGGTGTCATTAAAACCCTTTTCATAAGTGGCTGAGAAGCCCTTGTTTGCATTAGCAATCAGTACCAAGCTCTGCTGTGGAAGCTGGAGGTACCAGAGCATGGCAGCAAGTTGATCACGTTGTTCACATTCGATCTTCACTGAGGTTCCACTCCTCCAGATCCCTCTGATTGGCGTCTGAGATAGGAGCATCCCAAGATTGGCACCTAATAGAATAGATAATGGAGAGATCAGAGAAATCAGCCAGTTCAGAGGAAGTTAAAATTGGGGAAATTTTTGTTATTCCTGCCTTTCTCCAGTCACCATTTTTTACAACTCTTCTCTAGATCATGTCAGAAAGCAACACTGTCATCATATTACCTTTCTAGTACCTTTTCCATGAGCATCCTCCACCCCAACTGTAGCTCAAAGTAGTTCCCTAATACCCTTCAGTACTCCTTAGCACCCTCTAAAGAGCATATAGCCACTTTCCCCCCCTTCTTCCCCTATCACCATCACAACTGAATCCTGACTCCCAAATCAGCAGATTCCATAGCACATACTAGGTCCCAACAGCAACAGAAGGCACAGCATTTTCTGTTTTAGGCTTCACTCTTTTGCTTCAGGGAGAGGCTGAGATGAAGAGGAGTCTCAATATTTCTTTGATCTCCTACCCTCTCCTCCCCCCATCCCTCCCTTCCTCCCCCTACTCCCTCCTTTTCCCCCTTTCTCTCCTCTCCTCTCTTCTCCTCTTCTCTCTCCTTTTTTTTCTTGAAGTCTGTGTTCTATATAAACACAAGGAAAGTACATTACTACTTTTAGTGGAGCCCTGTGACAGTTTTACCAAGAAAACAGCCTTGTTTATAAGATTTCTCTACCTATCCCATCCCATGGATCTATATAGAACCCTAGAATGTTTGAATAGGAAGGACCCCTTAAATGAGGAAACTCAAGACTTAAAGATTTGGGCACTTGTTCAAGATCATCCATTTTATAGGTCTTAGGTAGTATCTTAGATGGCTTAGTGAACTGAGCTCTCATCTACTCATCCTTTTGCTCAGAATGACCAGATTGGGTTCCTTGAATAGATTAATCCATGGGCATTCAAATCACAAGCCTCAACCTGTTCTAGCCTGAGAATAAATGCTAAGAGATGCAATAAATGCTGAGAAAATGAGGAAGTCTGATAGCTTTTCTCCAGGGGTTTCTTTCTATTTACATGATCATAACCCTAATAGACATCTTCGGTACCCTTTGCCTGGATAATTATAATAGTCTACTAATCATTCTGTCTCTGCCCCTCTTGATCCGATCATCCAATCAATTACTAAAATAATTTTAGAGCATAAGTCTCTGCCATGTCATTACCCTGTTCAACTTCTTAGTGGTACACAAACTTCTCAGCGTCTAATTTAAAATCTTTTATCCTGCCTCCAAACTTTTCTTCTTGGTACTTTAAGCCATTCAGCCTGGGATTCTACTTTTTTCCTTCTCTTTTTGCATGCCCTGTCCCTTATATATTTTAGAAGATATTTTTACTTCTTTGGATTCTTAGCTTTCTTCCAGATTCAAATCAGTTGGAATCTTCTACAGGAAACTTTCCCTGGTTCCCATTTTCTTTCTTCACGTTATCTTGAGCTTCAACAAATATTAATAGTGTTAAGTATATTTTGAAACTCAGTATCTTTTAGTCTCTGCTTTGTTATTGATAAGGGCCAGCAATCTTTCAGTTGAAGTTGTTATGAGCTGAGAAGAACAGTTTGGCTTGTGTAAAATTGACTGACAGTAACAAGTCTTGGAGACAGATGTCAGAGATTTCATGCTATGACCATTAGTAGAATATGCAAAAGGAGGAGACAGAATTTGGGAAACTCTGAAGGAGCTTCATACTAAAACATGAAGAAAAGGTGTGGAAATTGAGTCCTTCAAGACTAGGTCTAGAAGTTCCTGTCTGAGACTTACACTCATACATTCCTGGGAGACTAATGGTCACACAGGAGAATATCTTTGTTTTCATAGTGGGAATTAGTCTGCAAGAGGTTATCCCTAACTCAAGGACTATTTAGAGATGAGAAGATTAGATTTCTAGGGATTTCTATCATCATTGGGTTATGTCCATATGAAATGTCATTCCTCCTTGCCCTAAAGCCCAAGGCATCCTTTGACTTTGGCTTGCCTAAACTCCTCTTCTTTTTTTTATTCCATGGTCTAAACAACCGTCTGCAGCCTGTAATGGACTGGTGGGATGGCTATTAGGTGGAGTTCTGTTTACTAGTACCTTCATATATATTTATCTGAAGTAAATGGTCCCTCTTCCTGTACTGACCATATGGCCACTCGGTTCCCTCCTTAGAAATTCTTCTCTTCTTCAAAAGAAATTATGTTGGATGTGACTAGATTGGAACTATTTGATAAGACAGAAATATTCTACAAATAACTTGCTTCATAAGTTTATGGACACATGCTTTCCTTTGCCCATATCATCCCATTCTTAGTGACTTCTAGATTTCAATGGAATTACAATGCATCCTGGTGTCTAATGGGGCTGGCACCTGAAGTAATTCATTTTCTACTTCCTTTCTCCCATTAAACTGGTTTCCCAAAACACATACAACTTTGTAAGTCATAGTAGTAGTTTATACCACTATGTACTGCTGCCTAAACTTGTCTAGGCTTAGATGAATTAATTGTTTCTGTTTAAATACTGACAGTCTAGATGTAAGGAGGGGAGCATACCTAAATATTCCTTTAATCAAATTTTTATTATCAATTTTATTTTGACCCTACTGAAGAGACCTCTGGATTCCAGTGGAACTATGGTGCCCCTACTGGTCAATGGGTAGGATTGTCTTGTTCTCAATGTTCCTTGGAGAATTATAGGAAAAGATAGAAGTAGTGAAAACAGAAAGACAATTTTTCCTTTTCGTTTTACTAACACACTCCAGAAGCCCTAGGTAGAAGAGGAAAATATTTCTTTCTTATATTTTCCCCTTGACTTGTATTAGCTAAGCAGAGAAGTAGATGTCCTTGCCTCTCCTAATCTCACACTCCAGGATTCTCTTTCTGGACCAGACTCTAAAGCAATTAGCCCTAGCCTAGCAACTTCTTCAGCAAAACCTGCCAAGTTATTTCCTGCTGCCACCAGCTAAGATTCATTACTGTTCCTTGGAATATGAACATAAGCCTAAGCCTTTAACCTTTGATTTTCTTAAGAACACTTTAGTATAGGCCCTGACTGCCACATATTAAGTTCTCAGTAAATAATTGCTATGAGAGCTGATGGTACCAGTTCATGAGAGAGAGTTGGTTGACTGTCTGATAACTATTCTGTGTTTCAGCTCCACTCCTCCAGATTCCTCTGTATGCCCTTTCACAGCACAAGGCTTAGGAGGTGATAATACAATGATTAAAGAAAGCAACCAGTTCTGGAAAAAGACTCTGGTCAATGACCTGTGTCACTAAACTCTCCCCTAATGGCACTGAATAATGTTACTATATCTTAAGAGATAGCTTATTGTATTGGCAATTTTGAATCTTAACTCTTTTTGAATACACCTAAGATTCTAGTAAAGAGGCTAAGAAAACCTATAATGTCACTGAAAGAAAAATTAAAGAAGATAGAGAGGAAGAGGAAGAGATAAAAAAAATTGTGAGAATTGTTGTGAAGAAGCTTTCTAGAGAGAATTCAATGGGGAGTGAGTTTGATAAAAAGACTTCTGTCATGACTAAGGAAACACTGGAGAAAACAGAAAAAGGAGGAGAGATTTTTTCTGATGAACTGGTTTCACCTATATTTTGCTTCACTTTTTATTTTGGTAAGAGAATTTTTCAGAAGGTATTTTCTTGGGACCTTGAATAAAAACTGAACAGGAACTGTGTGACCTGATTGAGTCATTTAACTCCAATTGCCTAGCCCTTACTGTTCATCTGCCTTGGATCAATACTTAGTATCAATTCTAAGACAGAAAATAGGGTTTAAAAATGATTGGGGGGATTGTATCTTCAAAAGTGAAGACAAGTCACCTACAATTGCAGTGATAGTTTGAGATGACTCTCAACGTAGCAAAATGCCAGAACATTAATGAATTTGATATTTATATTAACTTAATAAATGCTTGCTGACTAGTTAACATTTCCCACAGCTAAAACACTATAAGTATTTGTGTTTTTATGTTACCATTGGTTTCATTGTTTAGAAATTACATATTCAGTAACTTTAATAATTTTTTAATCATAGGAGATGATATTTAATATATAGAAAAGTGGGATTTGATATTGGCTCTGTTTTCTTCACGTATTTCTGAATAGTAGTTGAGGAATAGCTAGGCTGGCCTGGTTAAGGTAATCTAGATTGGCAACTGAAAAACTGAATATATAGTGGGAAATCATGTTATATATGGGCAATGTGTTTAAGGATTTTTATTGGTGCAGAAGTAACCCTCTCCCTTCTTCCAATGATGGACATTCTTTTCCCACTTCTCTACCCTGATCTGATTTCTACTTCTTCTCAATAACCTTGGATTTCAATAAAGCTGCAATAAATTCCAGTGCTTATGAAACTTGCATCTGAACTAAACCTCATTTTCATTTCCTTTCCTCAATTATCCTGGCTTTTCTATACATAGCTAGCTATATATACCACAGCTGTGTTTTTTCCCATGATATAGTGTGTCCAGCCTTGTTTAGGGTGAGATGAGTGATCTATGTCTGTGTGACCTTGATCAAATCACTTAAGCTCATTTTCCTCAATGGTAAAATGGAGAGAATAATAGCACCACCTTAGAGTTTTTTTGGGAGGTAGATAGATAGAGAAAAAGAGAGAAAGAGAGAGAGAAACAGACAGACAGATAGACAGACAGACAGATGGATAGATAGATAAGTAGGTCAGTCAATATAGACAGATAATGTGTCTGTTAGCTATCTGTCTATATCTATCTATCTATCTATCTATCTATCTATCTATCTGTCTGTCTGTCTGTCTGTCTATCTATTTACCTACCTACTTAACTACCTACCTACCTATCTATCTTCCTAACCCTTTGCAACTAGCTCTACTTATTTTCCCTTTTTCAACAGTTTATTTCTTTGCTCCTGCTTAGACTTCTGTAGCTCAATGGAGCCATGGTGCCTCCTTATGGACTGTTTTATTATCATTGTCTCATTGAAAGCAATGGAAGGTCCACATTAAGACAAGGCAATCTGGCTATCTGTCAACAAGCATTTATTAAACATTAACTGTGTACCAGAAATTGCACTAAGTACAAAAAGTATATTCTAAATGAGGTTGTGGAAAAAGAGAGTGATAACATATAAACAATTATGTACAAACACTTATATTTACTTATATTTCCTACAATGCACAGGGTAAGTTAGAGGTAAAGGGAGACTGGAAGGTCTTCTTGTGGAAGGCGAAATTTTAGCTGAAACTTAAAGAAAACCAGAGATCCCAGGAAGCAGAGGAAAGAAAGGAGATAATTCCAGGGATAAAAGGACAAGCAGTGAAGATATATGGAGCTGGGAAATTGATGGAGGAATTTATCCAAGGGCAAGGAAGTCAGTATCACTGGATGGTGGAGTACTTAGAAGAGAATGAAGTATAAGAAGACTGGAAAGTTGTGAAGGAGACAGGTTATTAAGCGCTTTAATAGCCCAAAAGGGCATTTTCTATTTGATCCTGGAGGTAACAGCGAACCCCCTGGCATTTATTTATGAAGAGTCAATATGGTCAGACTGACTTGCAACTGAGGAAGATGGATTTGACAGTTAAATATAGGTTGGACCATTGTGAGAAAAGACTTGCAAAGAAAAAAATGCAATTAGCCCCCCTTTTCAGCTTTTCAAAGTTTGATAATACTACTTAGAATAGTATAGGTAGTCCTAGTGAATGTTGAAACAGCCTTGGTGAAGTTGTCCCAGTGTTCCATCAAAGGGCAAACTGATGTTTCCCTGGGAAAATATAGAAATTCGCCATTCTCTTACATGATGGGAGTGGTGAAAAAGATGAGAAGATTTGGGACTATTATCTTCTGTCTCTCCTCTTTAGGAAGAAGAAAGTCCAGTAATAAAGGATACCCAAACTTCCATTGTTCCAAGGGCCCAGCAGGTACCATAAAGCCTGATGAGCTGGGAGGAAATGGCAAGGCTGCTAAACAAAGGAGTATGAAAGCAACATCATGCTTCTGTACAGTCTCTGGATTTGAGTCCTGAAGCATATGTGCAGGGAAGGAATGGAGAAACGATAGGAATACTAAGTGTCATTCATGCTGAGTTCTGATGTCTCCAGGTCCTCCTTTCCTCTTTACCCTCCCTATAGCAAGGCCATCAGGAATAGGCTTCAATGTGCATAGCTAGAGGGAGGACTTACATGGATGGGATCATAGCTCTGCTGGAGAATCGGACAAAGACGGAGTATTGACATGAGTTTATTGTTATTCCACAATATTACTTTTCCTTTGTGTGTGCTGTGGGATCAGGGATCAGTTTTTATGTCCAGTGCTTGACTTAACCCCTGTGTCTCCTCATATGATATTCTACTAGAAGAGTTCTTAACTTTTATTTGTGTGTCACAGATCCCACGAGCAGTATGGTGAAGTCTGTGGGTCCTTCTGAGAACAATGTTTTTAAATGCAAAAACCAAAATATATAGGGTTGCAAAAGAAACTTGATTATGCTGAAATACAATTGTCAAAATGTATTTAATGACCAAAAAACAAGTTCACAGACTTCATCATGCTAAGAAATGCTACATTAGCTGTTTCCTGTGTGAAATAATGGGAGGTTTGTGCACAGAAAGGAAAAGACTTTCCAGCACTGTGGTTGCACTGCTGGCACAGAAATACATGCTTGAGTCCTTGGGCTCTGCGTGTTGGATTGACAGCTCACAGGGTAAGTTTTGGGGACATTTAGCTGAGAATCGAGGCTTGGGCATCCCTGAATCATCCACAGGACTGCTGCCCTGGAAGTAAATCAAGAATTTGATCTCTCCTAAAAGCTGTTGATACCAGTAAACCCACGTCTGTCCTTTGATGGGGTTGCATCTAAATGTTGCATTTTCTCCTTTCCTTGTAACCAGGTATCTTGGGGTCTGGGTCACTCCAGCATCCATGAAGTCTGAGGAGAGAGATCAAAGGAGAGAAACTGAATTCAGGGGAAAGTTCTGTTAGAAGGAAAGGTTTGCAGCTAGGGCTTAACAAGTTCTGAGTGAGTACTTCCCATTTGGACCCAGAATTTACCTGCTTCCAAAAGAATAATGGTCACATAGCAAAAGAACTGGGTACTCATGATGGAATCACAGCATGTGGAGTCACATGTGGAGTCACAGGCTGAACTGCTCTTCACCCTCGTCACTCATTAGTAAAAGGTGTCTGTCATCTTAAAGTCTTCCATTTCCCTTTTGAGCTGCCTTGATCTGTGCTACAACTCTCTTCAGAAACTCCCAGCCCAAGAGCTACCTTCTTAAATAAGATAGGAAACCTCACAGGAACAGGAAGGAAACCCCCTTTCCAAGTCTAGAAACAAAGTTACATAGTTCTGCATTTGGACTGGATAATAGGCTAAAAGCGAAAGCATTACTGAAGCATTCTTGCTATCTCAATTTGAAAATATATGTTCAATATATTTTGTATTATGTATATGTATATTAAATATATGCCCATATAATACACACATACACACACACACATAAATTCCTCTAAACAACTCAGTTTTTGGATTTTCTTCTTGTATAGGAATTTGGCTTTAGAACCCTCAAGTGAAAAAGGAATGAGAGTTTAGTGGACCACAAATGTAGCATGAGGCAATAGTATGAAGTAAGTGCTAAATAAATCTTAGACTGCATTAATCTAAGTACAATGTCCTGGATTATTAGAAATCTGAGTCCTGTTTTAAACTGCTTGTCAGAACATATATGGAGTACTGTATTCTATTCTGCGTACTACATTTAAGGAGCCCTACGAATAAAAGGGTGTGCAAATATATATTGATATAACCTATATGCATAGAGGAATGGATGGATATGTGTAATCATACATATGTGTATGTGTGTAGATTATATATACATGTATACATATATGTGTATATAGACATGGCAGCTAGGTGGCAAGGATGTGCAAAATACATCAATATAATCTATATGCATAGATGAATATCCATACATATGTGTGTGCATGTGTGCATGTGTGAGTGTGTGTGTGTGTGTGTGTGTGTGTGTGTACATGGCAGCTAGGTGGCACAGTGGATAGACTGTCAGGTCTAGTCAGGAAGATCCATCTTCCTGAGTTCAAATCTGGCCTCAGACACACACTAGTTGTGTGATTCTGACCAAGTCTATTTGCCTTAGTCCCTCATCTCTAAAATGATCTGGAAAAGGAAATGGGAAATCCTTCTAGTATCTTTGCCAAGAAAACCCCGAATGGGGTCACAAAAAGCGAGACATGACTGAAAATCAACAGAACTAACACATACATACATACATACATATATACACAAATGCTATATATATGTATATATATGTATATATATATATATATGTGCTTCTAGGCATTCACTGGAGTTGGGGGGCTTTTGGTTTGTATTTTGGATTTTTTGCTTTACTAGCCAAGAACATGTTTTATTTTTTCTTCCAAATACAATGCCTTGAACTATAGATTAAGAAATTGAGAGAATAGAAATGGACACAAAAATAATTTAGATAGACTAAGAAGCAAAACGAAGATAGGCTTTTTTTTTTGAGAAAAAGGGAGAAAGACAGAAAGATAGAGAGGAAGAGATTTCCAAAGTGGTCAAGAGCCAGAAATAGGGAAGGAAGCCAGAGATACTTCAATTATGTCTAAAACTATATCCATATCTTCATCTATATCAAGCTATAGTTATATATCACTAGAGCAATGATATAAAAATGGATGATAATATAGGTATATATGGATATAAAGAGACTGAGTTTATAGATATAAATAAGTCCTTCATTGAGATAGTGCACTCTTTTGGATAGAAAGGAATCTGTGCCACTCCACTTGGATTTTCACTGGAAACTATCTTCAAAGATTTAAGAAGGTGGGCATAGGACATATTTCCAAATAGTTCCTACTGACCCATCTCTTCTTTTTCTATTTACTCAGTTTCCTTGTGTCATTCTTAAATAGCTCCCTGGAAAGTGCCTTTTGAGGATATGTTTTGTCTCCATCCTTTTCTTCCATGCCCCTCTGTGCTCAGTTCTGCTGTAGTCTCAAACAGGGTAAACCAATCTTTATTATATTGGGAAAAGGAGGATACAGTGTCAAAGTCTCCAGTTATTCCTTTGTAGCTAATGCTTCCTTGAGTCCTCTCTGCTTAACAAAAGTGAATAAACATACAAAAACAGAGAGATCCACCAGTATATAAATTATCTCTGGATTTGGAATAACAATGTTAACCTCTGCACTTGTGTTTGGACACCTCAACACCTAATTAATATACATTGCAAAGTAATGTCAATTATACTTAAGAAGATGAAGTCCCAAAGAGAGACTCTATCTTATCAAGTACAGAAAAAAATCATGCTATGTATAATTAACAGAATTTTTAAGGAACTCACAGAATGCTTTTGAACAATTTCAAGGTTGAGATTCCAAAAAATGATAGAAAAAAATCATATACAGTGTTACTAACTGCTAATCCCTCTCTCTGAAAGTTAATAGAACAGAGACACCAGAAATAGATTCACATATCTCCCTGAACACATATTTTAGTGGGTAGAAGAGTAGTAGCTATAATTTTCTCTTCTCTCCTTTGTCTTTTTTCTTTGGAATATATTTTCTGAAACATTAATAAGTCTGTGGATTTAGGGGTTATTATTAATAGTCATTTCCCTAATATTTAGAACTCACTTCAGAAAGATTTTTGTATTTCTTTTGAATTAGAACTTCCCAAAATTTCATGTGCATGCAAGTCCTCATTAAATCTTTCTCTTCTCTCTCTCTCTGTCTCTGTCTCTCTCTCTCTCTCTGTCTCTGTCTCTCTCTCTCTCTAACACAATAAATCAAAACAAGGAAAATGACATAATCATGAGGACTATTTTTCTCTAGTTCTTCCTAACTCAAAACATTCATCTTCATAAGGGATGGATTTGTTAAATTGTCTGGAACACTTAGTGTCTGTCATTAAAAAAAACAATAAAAAACAAAACTCTCAATATTTATCATTTCTTTCTTTCTAGCTCCAAATATGCAGTCTTATGTTACTGTCATGTTCACTGTAAACAATCAGTTAATCAATAAACATATATTACCTACTATATTCCAGGGTCTGTGCTAAACAGTGAGGATACAAAAAGGTCCAAAAGACAGTTCCTGTTCTCAAGACAGGTTTAATGGCTATGGAAATGACAGGATCTTTTAAGACTGACAACTACCCAAAATAGAAAAAATAAAAAATATTCTTTATCTATTGACTAGAAAGTACCCTGACCAGTAATCTCAATGGATGTATTTCTTTTTTTTTTTAATTCATTTATTTATTTATTTATTTTGGACTATTTTTTCCATAGTTCTTTCCCTTCCCTCCCCCAACCCCCTCCTGTAGCCAACAAGCAATTCCACTGGGTTTTACATGTGTCATCGATCAAGACCTATTTATATATTATTAATATTTGCATTAAGGTGATCACTTAGTCTACATCCCCAATCATATCCCCATTGACTCATGTGACCAAGCAATTATTTTTCTTATTAGTTTCTGCTCCCACAGTTCTTTCCCTGGATGTGGATAGTTTTCTTTCTCATAAGTCCTTCAGAGTTGTCCTGGATCATTGCATTGCTGCTAGTAGAGAAGTCCATTCCTTACATTACATTACATTACATTACATTGTGCCGCTGTGTATCTGTCTCTGTGTATACTGTTTTCCTGGGTCTGTTCAATGATGTATTTCTAAAGAAGAAGAAAATCTTTTCTTTTACATCCTTACTGCAATTTTGCATATTGGTTCTAAAGCAGAAGACTAATAAAGGCTAGGCAATTGGGGTTAAGTGACTTGCCCAGGGTCACACAGTTAGGAAGTAGTGTCTGAGGTCAGATTTTCACCCAAGGCCTCCCATCTCTGGCTCTCAATCCACTGAGCTACCTAGCTGCTGCAAAAAGAAAGTCTTGATCTAGTACAATTGGAAATAAGAAACTTTCATGGTTATGCAGCCCCTCTTTTTATGATCACTTCTTACTAGGCACCTTTTCATTACTAATTTGGTTTTCCAATAGACTTGATTCCTAAGAGATCATATTTGGAGTAAATTAGAAACTTAATTTTACCTCAGAAACTATATTCCTAATTAGCAGTTAATAGTCTCTTATTCAAAAATCAATCCTTTGAGGAGCGTCTAGGTGACCCAGTGAATAGAGTGCCCAAACTGGAGTCAAGAGGACCTGAATTCAAACCTGACCTCAGACACTTCCTAGCTGTGTGACCTTTGGCAAGTCATTTAACCTCATTTGCGTAGCCCTTGCCCTTCTCTCTTAGAGTTGTCATGAAGATAGAATAGAAGGGTTTAAGAAAAAATCAGTTTCTTTTAAGTTTTGGTTAGTATGAATACTTTCTGTAGCAACCTAGGAGAATTGGCTGAAGTTGAATTTCTGAGCCTACAAAACTGAAGATGCAAAACATTATCCCTTATGTAACCCAACTTGAACGTTTCCAGCTTAGCCTGAGGAGTTGCTCCTTTGACCAACATTTTGTTTCCCATTTCTCTTCCACCTGCTTCCTGTGCTGGAGTCTAGGGAGGTTTGTGCACATGACGCAGGCGACTTTATAGCTCTGTGCCTGAACTGCTGGCACAGAGATATGTGGCTGTGTCCTCCAACTGGAGAGACTCAATGTAAAGGTCCAAGAGAGAATTTGCTGAAGTCTCTGGTCTGAAGCGACTAGAATCCGTCTCATTCCCAATAAGTTCTGTATTCCTAAAGTAAAACATCATCTGAAGTCCCGTCTTGGAGTTCTGTCGATACCAGTATCGAGTATCATGACCCATATTCTGCTCACATCTCAGGTGTGCCTTGTGTCCAATCCTGGAGATCATGTGCCATGGGGTCTGAGTGACTCCAGCATCCAAGGGGACTGTGAGAAAAAATAACAAACACGTTGGACCACAGATCCTGAGAGTTAGTCTGAGAATGAAAACTCAATGGAAAAATTATTATTCCAGCAAGAACAGGATTAGGTTATCCCGTATGTCTGTGCCTCACCTGCCCCTAAGAAACAAATGGTCACCCAGAATATAATGTTCATGATGGTGTCATGGGAGGATAATGCCTTCTCCTGAACACAGAGCTCAAGGTTTTAGAATGTGAAAACCAAAGACTGAGGTTGTACTCACCTCTGGTGGGGGAAGTAAATCTGTGATGTAAAAATCTTGATCAGCTCTAAAATCCCAGGGTTCTCTTAATTTAGGGGTTGGCCTTTACATTGTGTAGGGGAGCAGAAATGCTTTCCCAGGTCAGAGATACACCCAGAAACTGCTGCCTCCCTCAGATTCATTGTGATCTTTGTGTTTAGGTAGTCATATTTTTAATTGTTTTCCAGTGCTTTACATGGAGCAGTCATTTGTTCATACATTGTCCATTACTTCAGAATGGGGTCAGCAATTGGCCCTATTTCTCCCCTTTTATTTTTAACAATTTATTTAAATTCTCTTTCTTTGTGAAATTCTTCTCTATGACCACATGTCCCCCATGAACCCTAATTCTAACATTATTCTTACATTTTCTAATTATTTTTTGTTTGCTATAGGGTCTTTGCAGACTGAGCACTGCCCTGGGAGGAAATGACTCTCACCAGCCAACCCAAGTACTTCAATATACACATGAAAAAGTGTTCTAAATCTTTTGTAATTAGAGAAAGGAAAATCAAAACCAATCTGAGATACCACCATACACCTAGTAAATTGGCTAATATGACAGCAAGGGAAAGTAATGAATGTTGGAGAGAATGTGGCAAAATTGGGACACTAATGCATTACTGGTGGAGTTGTGAGTTGATCCAACTATTCTGGAAAGCAATTTGGAATTGTGCACAAAGGGCTTTAAATGACTGCCTGCCTTTTGATCCAGCCATACTGCTGGGTTTGTACCCCCAAAGAGATAATAAGGAAAAATACACATACAAAAACATTTATAGCCACGCTCTTTGTGGTGACAAAAAATTGGAAAATGACGGGGGGGGGGGGGCATCGATTGGGGAATGACTGAACAAATTGTGGTATCTGTTGGTGATGGAATACTATTGTGTTCAAAGGAATAATGAAGTAGAGCAATTCCATGTGAACTGGATCATCCTCCAGGAATTGATACAGAGTGAAAGGAGCAGAACCAGTAGAACATTGTACAAAGAGGCTAATACACAGTGGCACAATCGAACATGATGGACTTCTCTACTAGCAGCAATGCAATGATACAGGACAATTCTGAGGGACTTATGAGAAAGAACGCTATCCACATTCGGAGGAAGAAAGGTGGGAGTAGAAACACAGAAGAAAAACATTTCCTTAATCACATGGTTTGAAGGGGATACAACTGGGGATGTAGACTCTAAATGATCACTCTATTGCAAATATTAATAATATGGAAATGGGTCTTGATCAATGATACATGCAAACCCAGTTGAATTGGTCATTGGCTATGGGAGTGGGGAGGGAGGCAGGGAAGGAAAGACTATGAATCATGTAACCATGGAAAAATACTTTAAATAAACAAGTTTTTTTTTAAAAGTGTATTCCTGTTGAAGAATGCCTTGGACTAGGACAGTTGGAGGAAAATAACCCTCAGCTTCCTGCAGCTCTCTGTCCTGATCTATTTTCATCAAGCATAAATTCATTACTAATTTGGTTTTCTGTTTTTATGTGGGAGGAAATTTTGCTGACAATACTTTGCATGGTGCACGCTAAACACTTAATAAATGCTTGTTGCCTGTCTACTGATAGCTAACAAGAGTATATATTTCAGTTGGAAATTATATTTCACAGTAATAATAAATAAATTTATTCACTTTATGATTTATAAAACAAGTCTTGTGAGCTTGGCTAGTGTAACTAATTACCCTAGAACAAAATTATGCATGAATTGACTAATAAAATTTAATTTCTGAGCCTTGAAAGGTGAGAATGAGAACAATGCCCTTGAGAAGTGAGTTCAGGCTTGATGAGATCATCTTCATCTTGACCAAAATCTTGTGTAGGACACTGAGGTTGTTCCCACTCCTAAGTGGAATAAGTTGAAGATGCCATAATCTTGACCATCTCTAAAAGCAGTAGGGTTATCTATGCATCTATGGTCTATACCAGGGTTGGCGAACCTTTTAGAGGAGTGGGTGATGTGAGAAATGTCTTCAGGAGTAGGTAGAAAATGGGAGGAGAGCACCCATCTCCCATCCCCACTCCAGCTTTCTAGTAATGAACTCTGGTGAACTCCATGCTGGGGCAATGTGCCATCGGTTCACCACCACAGATCGATACTGAAGGTGGAGGGACAAAACCCTTTCCTAGGCCATGAACACCCCCAGATACTTTTGCCTCCCTCAGAAAAAGATGGTCTTTTAAGAATTCATCAATTTATTAACCAAATATAATTCCAGAGCACTTGTGATGAAATATATTACCTACCTCTGACATGGAGGTGATGAACTTAAGAGTTCATATTAAGATATATTTTTGTTGGACATGACCAATGTGGGTTTTTTTTGGTTTGACAATTAATTTTATAATTTTTAAATTTTTATTTTATGTGGTTTAGGGAGGGAAGTGAGAGGGAAAGAAAATAAATTTTATTCATTGAAAATAAAAATTAAATTAAAAAAATAAAAGCTGATCTTTTAAAAAGAGATAACATGAGATATTTGGGTTGTGTGGTATGGTGTGGTGTTGTTTAGAGGCTCTCCTCTTTTCCTAGAACAACATTTTGTGCCCCATCTCCCCTCTTGCTACTTCTTGTGCTAGGATATGGGGAAGTTTGTGCACACGAAGCATGTGACTTTATAGCTCTGTGGCTAAGCTGCTGGCACAGAGATATGTGGCTGTGTCCTCTGGCTGTAAGGATTCAATGTGAAGATTCAGGTGAGAATTTTCTGGAGAATCTGATTTGAATCGATTAGAAATATTAGCCTTTTCAATAAGTGCTTTATTATTGTAGTAGAACATCATCTGAAGTCCCTTCTTGGAATCTTGCTGATACCAGTACATAGTATTGTGACCCAAATTTTGCTCACATCTCAGGTTTGTATTTTGTCCAGTGCTGGTGATCACATGCCATGGGGTCTGGGTGATTCCAGCATCCAAGGGCACTGTGGACAAAGGTAAGAAAGAAGTCAGTATACAGATACAAACACCATAGAGAAGCTTGGATCTAAGCCCCAGCAAAGGTAGGATTGTGCTATCCCCAACATCCAAGAACTACCTGTCCCCAGGAGACAATAGGTCACACAATATAGGAGTCTATAGGTGCTCATACTGGTGTCATGGAGGCTCTATAGCTTTTCTTCTGCATAGGACTCTTTCTCTAGCGTATGCTAAGAGAGGACCTGGGACTCTCAGGTTAGATCCACCCCTAGGTGGAGCAAGTCTGTGACATTACACTTCTGACCAAAATTAAAAGCACTACATTGTTCTGAATTGGAATGTTGATCTGCAGCAGGGCCAAAGGAGCTGAGAGACCTTTTCTCAGTTCAGAGGCACTCCCAGGAATAGAACCTCCTACCCAAAGGCATGGTCTTTGTGTTTAGTCAAATCATTTTTTAAAAGAAATGAATCTTTTGCTTTACATTGATCAACAATTATTTTTATGCCTTTTTTCAATAAGCCAGAAGAGGGACAACATCCAGCCTCATTCTCTATTCTTATCTTTCATAACTTATTTAAATTCTCTTTCCCCTAGGAAAACTTTCTCAAATAGTAAAAGTGTTGAATGAACCCTAAATCTACCAAATAATTCAGCTATTCCTTTAATTATTTTTCTTCTTTTTAAAATTATTGTGATATCTTTTCTTTTTGCATCACAAACTTTTCTGAATGTACTGTCTCCCTTCTCCCCTATTCAGCAAGTCTTCCCTTGTCACAAAGGAAAAAAAGAAAGAAAAAAATAAGTCAAGCAACATTTCATCCAATTCTGACAGCACACTCATTTTTCTATAGCCATACATAGTATCTCAACACTGAAATGGAAGAAGAGGAGTGAATCTCTTTCTTCCTTCTTCAGAGTCAAGCATGGATGCTCTCCTAGCATACTTTAGAGAAACAGCCCTATATTGAAAAGAAACTACAAACTTCTTTTGACACCATCATGAGCACCAGACTCTTGTACAGTGTGACTTGTTTCCTGGAGACAAGTAGTGCTTGAACCTTGGGGATAACACAGCCCAGCCCTTGCTGGGGCTTAGATCTAAGCTCTTCTATTATGTTTTTTCTATCAGGCTAACCCTTAGGATTGTACCCTGATTTCTCTTATACTTTTTTCCCAAAGTCCCCTTGGATGCTACAGTCACCCAGACCCCATACTATGTAATCATAAGGACCGGACAGAATATAAACCTATACACTAATTACATGGTTTCATTCCCTGAAACTATTGTCCTAGATCTTTTTTTTCCTTTTTGTAAAGTACTAGAAAGAATAATCTACCCCATATTGATTATTTTTTTTATCTCTCACTCTTAATATTTGACTTCTGACCTCACTATTCAATGGAAATCTCTGTAAAGATATGAATATAGTTGTTTTTAGCCCAGGAACCAATGGGAAGCATAACATTTGGTTTTAGATTTTTTGTTGTGGTTTTCACAAGATGGAAGGAGGGAAGGAGGGAAGGAAAGAAGGAAGGAAGGAAACAAAGGAAGGAAGGAAGAAAGGAAGGAAGTAAAGAAGGAAGGAAAAAAATAAAAGAATCAGGAGCCACATAGCTCTGAACGGTAGAAGGTAAGTAAGGAAAAATCTTGTGAAATTTTGAGTTTTAGGGGGAGAAAAGGAGCTCAAAGTGTGGGTCAGTATGCCAAAAAAAATTATTAACTGATTACAAGTGCAGGATTGCTACCCCAACTTGAATCTTGAACATTTGCAGCCTTGTCTGACTCACTGGTCTTCTTAAGGCTTGATTTGCCTAGATATAACTTGTTACTTGTCTACTTCTATCTGTCTTATTGCTCCGTGGGACCTATTGAATTATGTCAATTCTTTTTTTCTTCTCCCTCCTCCTTTCTCCCCTGGAGAACTGATATTACTAGAAATTGCTACAGTAATTGCTAGCTCTTTAAATAACCCTGTTTATTTGTTATTCATCCATTATAATAGGTTTTGTTTCCAGATAGAGACAAATTGATTTTTATTTTATTATATATTTGCTACAAGAGACTCTGTAAGACTAGGTGTGTGGGGGGGAAAAAGAAAACATATGATAAATTCTTTATTTAGTGAAACAAAGGGATTGGAGGTGACTCCCTTCACCCTCACCCCACACAAAAAGTTCTCTTCAATATTAACTCTACTGGTCCTTCCTAATTTGCTTGGTTTTATTTTTCTCGAAGCTCTCATGTACAACATTCCTTAGCAAATCCCTATCATTGTTCTTAAAAGCTCTACTGTCTATATAACTCCATTCAACTTCCTATCAATCTTGACCATTCAATGCTATTTCCTCTCTGACTTCTCTAATTCAGTGGTTTTTCCATACTCCTCAGTTTCCATTATCTGTCAATAGTTTCCTTCCACAAGGGGCCAGGATTCTGATATTAGACACATAGGAGGACACTTGGGGTTGATAGAACAAAATGTACCTTTTACCTAGAAGGTCTCTGTTCATCTTTTGTATTTTTTACATAGTTCCCTCTGGCCCCGGCTTCAAACTTAACTGGTACATGAGGAGCCTTAGGGACTCTTTTCCCTTTGCACCTCTTGGGCTGGTCCCTCATCTACAAAAACCCAAAGCTTATGAGCCATTACCAATTTTACATCTCTCTTCCCAAACACTCATAGTTTTAGGCATTTAACTGCACTAGTCTTCCTTCCAGTTCTAAGTATGACAGAATCTTGAAATAAAGGAGTATGACAAACTTCTCTTGCCTAATTTCTTGTTTCATATATTGTAGGGATTGTGATGGTGATTATTTTTCCTTGGCCCTGATTTGGCATTATTTTAAGAGACTGCAGAAAAAGTAGGAATGGAATGAGAGAAATACATTGCTCTTCAAAAGGATCCAGAACTCAAGTAGGGGCAAAATGAAATGCTTCTTAAGGCTGAGCTTACTCTCATGGAGTGAGTAACATCAGATCTTAATTCAGAGTGTAGTAGGAAAGCCCTGGATCCTTGCAGCCCGACCCTCCCAAAAAAAATGAATAGCAGGAATATTCTTATCCTTCTAAAAGAAAACACCATTCCCCAAGGCTAGGTCACCACTGATGAAAGACAATGGATTAATACAATAGAATCTCTAAACAAAGGTTTGACAAAGACTCTGGCCCCTGAGAGTCATAGACAAAGATGGCAGGCACCATTATCTGAAAGTTGAGAATAACCTAGATAAAGAAGACTTGGATAATGATGGTACATAGTTCTAAGAGAGACCATGGGAGCTTCTGTAGGAAAATGTACTGCAGAGGAATTACAGTGTTGTTCTAGCTTTTGGTATACCACAAGTAACTAAATTTATATGAGATTGTGATAAATGGTTGTTCATTTCTTAGCATTCTTATTTCTCTGGGTTCATTTCCTTTTACATTGTATTTTAAATAAATGTACTCATTATGAAAGCTTTGTGAACCAGGGATATTCTCAGTGAGTTGGTGAAAACATACTGATTTGTGTAAGACAGGGGGTTCTATGGGTGATTTGACAAACTGAAATAGAGTCTCCTAAAGGAATCTGCATCCTTTTTGTTAGCAAATTCTGACATAAGGACTAGGTAAGCAATCATAAAACTTTCTAAAGTTTCAAAACACTAAATAATTTCATGTGAAATATGTAATACTATTTATTTTACTGTGAACAATAAAATTATCAGTAAAATTTAGTTTTAATAGAATCATACCATAGCTTTGCTTATGTGTGTCTTTCTAGAAAAGCAAAGCAGCTCTGGGTACCAAGGGCTCACAAATTATTCAACAAATGTTTTATTTAACATTTATTTTGTGAATGATCCAGTACATTGCTATATACAGGACTGTCCATGATACTGGATAAGTATTATGTGGGAAACAAAAAGATATAAGGCTTGACATCAAGCCTTAGGTATCTTTCAACTTATTTAAGAGGAAAAGCAGGAGTGACTTTAAGACTTATTATACCTCTGACCCTCATAAAGCCAAAGAATAAATATAAGAAACAGTACAGGGTGTCACAGAGCCATATATGTTATAAGACCAAATGAGTGATACTAGCAATGACAACTATGGGAAGCAAAAGGAAGGAAATATCACTGTGGCCTGACATGATCAGAGGAGACATTTTGGAGGAATGGCATTTAAGGTGGTTGTATTTATTGGTGTATGTCTTTGATCTCAGTCACCTAGAAGGAGGAGATTAGTCGATCACTTGAATTTAGGAGTTATTAAATGCGGTGGGACTAAGTCTATTAAATCCAGCATCAACAGGGTAGAGAGGCCACCAGGCTCCTTAAGGAGGGGCAAAATGGATCCCATTGGAAATGCAGGAGGTCAACGTGCCTGCGCTGATTAGTGATGGTCATCAGGGCTATGAATAATCCTTGTACATCCAGGCTGAGCCAGATGATGAGACCCAGTCCTTAAAAAAAGAAAAAAGGGATAGAGTCAAAGCGCTGCCATGGAGAATTTTTAAGTTTAAGTCTAAGGAGCAGGGAAAGCTTTCAATTTGTGAGGGAAAAGACCAAAGCAATGAGTTATATACATGTGTATGTACATGTGTATGTGCATGTATGGAGTCAACCAGTCTATCAGATATCAGAAATGTAAAATTTTTATGTTAGGGTGGGGGGTGCGGAGTGTGGGTAGGCGGAAGTGAGATTTCCCTAAGCAAGTGAAAATTCCACTAAAAGGAGGAATTATGATCATTGGATCTAGATCTGAGGCTAGGAAGTGAGGCTCAAACAGAATCTATTTGATTGCTCCCCCTGATCTCCATTTTATAAAATAGAAAACGGTGACCTGGAGAGGCTAAGGGATGTCCCAAATATTATTGTGACCTGGTGAACTTGGATGTGCATTCAGGTCCCTTACCTCGACATTTCATACTCCCCTGTGCCAATGTTGCCGAGCCCAGGTGAATTTCTCATTTTAATAGGAAAGGGCAACATCCTGTACTATATGGAGATATAGATATATGCATGTCCATGTGCATATACATATATTTAGATATATAGATCATATCCTAATAGTAATATAATTATGTTCACTTTTATCTATCTATCTATCTATCTATCTACTATACTCACAGGATATGTATGGATATAAATATATCTATATAATGGATATCAATATAGTGATATAATATTATATATAGTTATATATGCCATGCACAGATATATACTATACAAAGATATATCTATATAGATGTAGATATTCATTATATAGATTATATATTTATTATGTATTATATGTTAGATAAATTATATATAATAGACATGTAATATGATATAGATATAGAATCTACATAACAAATATCTATATAGATATATCTAGGTATATTTATTAAATATATGTGCATATAATGTATATATATGTATGTATGTGTGTATAGTATATAGCACACTCTATACTGTATATTGTTTTCTTAGCCAACATACTGAAGTATTTTGTCATTTCCTTCTCCAGATTTCCCAGATGAAAAAAAAAATCTAGGTTGTATGACTTAACCAGAGTCAAACAGTTAGTAACTAACTGTCTGAGGTCAGATTTGAACTCACAGAGATGAGCCTTCCTGACCTCGGGCCCAGCCCTCTATCCACTGTACCCCCTAGTTTCAGATACTATGTGTAGTAGATAGAGAGAGAGAGAGAGAGAGAGAGAGAGAGAGAGAGAGAGAGAGATAAGAAAGACAGACAGATATAGATAAATAGATGATAGTTAGATAGACATAATGATAGATTAGATAGATAGATAGATAGATAGATAGATAGATAGATAGATAGATAGATATAAATATACGATACATAGTTAGACAGACAATGATAGATTAAAAAGAAATACAGTTAGATTGATAGATATAGATAGATAGATGATAGACATAATGATAAATTAGATAGACAGAAATTACACATACACAAAAATGTGAATATATACATATATAATGTATAGTATATTATATATAGATATATATGTATGTATATATATATATATGTACATATATATACACATATATATATATATTTAGGCTACTAAAGCTTTAAACTACACTACAATTTTTGGGACACTGTATTTGCTTCTCAGGCCCTGGAGGTGAGAAGTCAGGATAGTAACATGGGCAACCATCTCTACTAAGCTCTTCCAATGTTTCTGTTATTGTATCTCATCTCCAGTCCTGGCTTTCTATCTGTTGAGCCATCTAGTTGGCCCACATTTTTTTAAAAGATCTAAAAAGCAAGTTCCTGCATACATTTGTGGGAAGGAGAGTCAATTCTTAGACATTCACCAACATACTCTTGGATTTGAATGTCTGGCAACCACTGGACCTATAAGAGGAAGAAGAAAGAAGCTGAGATTATATCCTAGGAAGAAATTTATATTGGCATCATAGTAATTTTTATGTGTATGCCAAGAACAAACCTGTTCTTATGAGAGATATTATCACATAGTTGAAAAACCTGCTACCTATACTAAGGTTAGGGCAGGAAGAAAACACTTCTCAGCTCTGGGGTGACAGGGCCAGTGCTTTGGGGACCCTGCCCATGATAAGTACTTCTGCAATATCATTATCCCTTCTCATCCCCAAATCTCAATTTCCCAACATGGTACAGAACTTTCTTCTTCTGTTACTCTCTTAGGGTTTTTTTCTCTCCTCCTCTTCTCTCTCTCTCTCCCTACTCATACACACACTCCATCTTTTCTTCCTCCTTCTCCTATACACGTTCTGGACTGCCATCTATCCAGCCCATGACAAAGACCTAGACTGGGCCTCCAGGTGAGTGTATGGGATGAGTTTTGAGTCCCATTTCCCAGGAGCCTTAATGATGTTTCTCTGTGACAGTTGATCCTCTGCCACCAGGAAATGAAGACCTCCTCACCACAAACCTTCTCCTTCAGTATACAGTTGTAATTCAGGGCTACCTGCCAGGACATACATTTTCCTTCTCATAAATTAGCTGATCCTCAGATAAAGCAAGCAAGTCTTTATTTGAAGGTTTCCCTTTTCCCTTCCCCCATGGAAACACAATTTTTTGGCTGCTCCACAGAATGCCCTAAATTTCAGTGTAACCACAGTGCCTCCTAGTGGTCAGTGGAGTAGAATCCTATTCCATTAAATGTGGAGAAGTGAGGTCTGTGATCATGGGATATATATAAATACTTTCAGTTTTGACTGATGCCTTGGTTACTTTTGCAAAACTTTCCTCTCTCTTTTATGTTCTTTGTTAGAAGGGAAACATTTAGAAATGAGCAAAAAACAAAAGATTAACAATGTGAATTTTTTAAAGATAAAATTGGAATATTAGAATTGACAGTAAAATTATAGACAAAGTATTGGAGTTATTGTTTTAATGCAAGTGTAAAATGACATTAAAGCTTCTTATAAGGGAGGGTCTCCTGCTGGAGAGGCAGAGCAGTCTAGATACCAGGTCACCTTTAACCTATTTATTTGGTACCTGCTTTGCGAGAAAACACTTTGCTAGAAAGGTAGTGTGCCATATTGTTTGATGAACATGTATGAAGGACCTAGCCATTCTCAGCACTACAAGGATCCAAGACAATTGCAAAGACGCAATTATAAAAATGCCATTCATTCTGAAGAAAAAACTGATGAGTCTAAATGCAGCTCAGAACACACTGCATTTCACTTTCTTTCCTCCATCATCTTTTTTGTTGTTTTTGAAGATCTCTTCTACAAAATGATTAATATGGAAAAATATTTTGCATGACTATACATGTAAAATCTATATCAGATTGGCTACCGTCTCAGAGGTGGGGAGGGGAAGGATGGTGGGAGGGAGGGAGAGAATCGGGAAGTCGAAATTTATAAAGAATGTTAAAAATTATTTTTACAAGTAATTGAGGAGGAGGAAACAGGATGGCTCAGTGGATTGAAAGCCAGGCCTAGAGACAAGAGATTCTGGATTTGAACATAACCTCAGATACTTCCTACCTGTGTGATCTTGGGCAAGTCACTTAAACCCCATTGCTTAGCTCTTACCATTCTTCTGCCTTGTAACCAATACATAGTTTTGATTCTAAGATGGAAGGTAAGAGTTTTAAACAAATAATTTGGGAAAATTTAATATTTTAATAGGTTTTATGGCAAAAAGAGAAAAGTATGAGAATATGAAAATTCAAAGATTAAATAAAAGAAAAAGAATGAGATATAGCAAAGTCTCATATGATATTGGTCCCAATAAGTGATTCTAACAATTGATATAACAGGAATTCTTAGTAAGGGCAAGATCACTAGGAACTAAGATGTTCAGGAAAGTCTCTGTGGAGGAGTGAGGTTGAATTTGAACCACAAAGACTCTTTTTGGCTTTATAAAGAGAGAGGAACAGAGAAGGAATGCTAACAAGGGAGAGAAGCAGAGGGAAGTCATAGAGTAGTGTACACATGTGTTGTAAAGTGAGGATGGGGCTTCAGCATCATCTAATGAAACCCCTTCATTTTATAAATGATGAAATTAGGGGAGAGAAGAATTATGTGACTTTCTGACTTAGTATTAAGAAGAAAAGAATCACTAACAGTAAGATCATAGATTTAAAAATTAAAGCACAGTGGATAGAGTTCCAGGTCTGAAGTCAGGAGGAGCTGGGTTCAAATTTGGTCTCAGATACTTCTTATCTGTGAGGCCCGGGCAAGTCACTTAACACTGATTGTCTAGCCTATGTAGCTCTTCTCTCTTAGAATTGATATTAAAACAGAAAGTAAGGGTTAAAAAAATTATCTAGTCAACTAGAAAAAGAGCATATTAAAAATCCCCAATTCATATTTTTAAATTAAATAAATTTATTTGTTAAAATCAACTTAATTAAATATTTAGATTTAAATTAAATAAAGCAAAAAATTAGGAATCCTTAAAATCAAAGGAGAGATTGATAAAACTGAAAGTAAAAAAAAAACATAGAATTCATAAATAAAGCATAGAACTGATTTTATTGAAAAAATAGATGAGCCATTGATTAATTTGTTTTTTTAAAAAAAGAAAGAAAAAAATCAAATTACTAGTATCAAAAATGAAAAGCATGAATTCACTACTGAAGAAGAAATCAAAGCAATTATTAGGATATTTCCCCCAATTTTATGCCAATAACTCAACAATCTAAGTAAAATGGATGATTATAAAAAATAGAAATTGCCCAGATTAATCAAAAGAGGAAATAGAATATTTAAATAACTCTATTTTAGAAAAAGAAATCAAGCAAGCTATCAATGAGATACATAAAAAAACTCTGCAGACCAAATGGATTCACAAGTGAATTCTACCAAAATGTGAAGAACAATTAATTCCAAACCTATATATGCTATTTGGAAAAATAGGCAAAGAAAGAGTTCTGCCAAATTTCTTTGTGACATAAATGTAGTGCTGATATTTAAACAAGGATGAGCAAAAACAGGAAAAAAAAAAAACCTGTGACCAATTTCCCTAATGAATATTGATACAAAAAACTTTTAAATAAACATACCATAGGCTAGGTGGAGTTTTTACAAATAATTCAAGGCTGGTTCAGTATTAGGAAAACAATCAGTATTGTTGACTGTATTAATTAAAAAAACAACAAAAATCATACAATTATCTTAATAGATGCAAAAAAGCTTATGACAAAATAAATACCAATTCCTATAAATAACACAAGAAATCATAGGTATGAATGGGACTTTCCTTAAAATTATAAGTAATATTTATCTAAAACAATCAGCAAGCATTTTGTAATGGGGATAAAGCTAACAGCCTTCCCAATAAGATTAGGGGTGAAACAAAGATGTCTCTATCATCACTATTATTCAATATGGTACTAGAAATGCTAGCTAAAACAATAAGAAAAGAAAAATAAATTTGAAGGAATTAAAATAGGCAATTTGGAAACAAAACTATCACTCTGCAAATGATATTATGATGTATTTGGAGAATCCTAGAGAATCAACTAAAAAAGCTAGTTGAAATAATTAACAAATTTAGCAAAGTTGCAGGGTATAAAATAATCCACATAAAGCATCAGCATTTCTATATATTACTAACTAAGTCCAGCATCAAGAGATAGAAAGAGAAAATCCATTTAAAATAAATACAGACAACATAAAATACTTGGGAGAATATCTGGCAAGACGAACCCAGAAACTATATGAACATAATTACACTTTTCACACTAATAAAATCAGATCTGAACAATTGGAAAATTTTAATTGCTCATGGGTAGGTCAAGCCAATATTATAAAAATGACAGCTCTACATAAATTAATTTACTTATTCAGTGCCATCCCAATCAAACTAGTAAGAATTTGTAGTAAGTTTCTCCAATAAAAGTTTCGTTTCTTAAATATATAAAGAACTGAGTCAAAATTATAAAAAATACAAATGAAAAAATATTTTTAGAGCTAGAAAAAAAATAACAAAATTCATTTGGAAGAGCCAAAGATTAAGAATATCAAAAGAATTAATGAAAAAATGTGAAAGAATATGGCATAGGTATAATAGATCTCAAACTGTATTATAAAATGGTAATCATCAAAATAATCTTATACTGTTATAAGAGAGAGAAAAGTGGATCAGTGGAATAAATTGGGCACATAATGCATAGTAGAGAATGACCATAGGTATCTAGCATTTGATAAACACAAAGATCCTATATTTGGGGATAAGAATTTACAATTTTAGAAAAATTGCTGGGAAAACTGGAGAGCAATACAGTAGAAACTAGGTATAGGCCACATCTCACACCATATACCAAGACAGGGTCAACATGGACTCATAATTTAGACATAAAAAGTGACACTATAAGCTAATTAAGGGAACATGGAGTAATTTACCTATTAGAACTATGAATAAAGGAAGAATTTATGACCAAATAAGAGATAGACAGCATTACAATATGTAAAATAGATAATTTTAATTACATTAAATTTAAAAAGGTTTTGCACAAACAAAATCAATGAAGCAAAAATTAAAAGGATAGCAGAAAATTGGGTAAGAGGAGAGAAAGTTAATAGCAAAGTTCTCTGATAAAGGTCTCATTTCTAAAACATATGGAGAACAAATTAATATTAATTAGAATACAAGTCATTCCCCAACTGGCAAGTGGTTAAAGTATGTGAATAGGCAATTTTCAGATGAAGAAATCAGAGTAATCTATAGTCATATGAAAAAATGCTTTAAAGTACTATCAACTAAAGAAATGGAAATTAAAACAACTCTGAGGTACTACCTTACACCTCTCATATTGGTTAATATGACAGAAAAGGAAAATGACCAATATTGGAGAATATGTGGGAAAATTGGGACACTACTAAGGGACTGTGAGTGGAGTTGTAAACTGATCCAGTCATTCTGGAAAACAGTTTGGAATTATGCCTAAAGGACTATATAAGTGCCTACCCTTTGACATAGCAATACTACTACTAGATTTATATCCCAGAGATTTTTCAAAAAAGGAAAAGGACCTATATTTACAAAAATATTTATAACAGCAATTTTTATGGTGGCAAAAAATTGAAAATCGATGCTCATCAATTGGGGAATAGTTTAAAATGTTGCGGTATATAATTTTGATGAAATGTTATCATTCTATAAGAAGTGATAAGCAGGGTGATTTCAGAAAAAATCTAAAAAGACTTACATGAACTAATGGAAGATGAAGTGAACTAAACCAAAAGAATACTGTACACAGTAACAGCAATATTATCACACAATCAACTGTGAATGACTCAGTTATTCTCAGCAATACAAATAGCTGAGACAATTCTGAAGACTTATGATGAAAAATGCTTTCCACCTCCAGAGAAAGAATTGATAGAGTTTGAATGCTGGTCAAAGCATACTTTTTATTTTATTATTTTTATAGTGCTTTTTTGTCTTTTTTACCACAAGACTAATATGGAACTATATTTAGCATAACTGCACATGTATAATCTATATCAAATTGCTTGCCCTTTCAAGGGGAGGCATGTGGAAGGAGGAAGGGAAATCATTTAGAATTCAATTTTTAAAAAAAGATTGTTAAAAATGTTTTTTCACATAATTGGAGAAAAATAAAATATAAAACACGTGAACTCCCTCAAAAAAGAGAGACATCTAGTAAAATCCCTTTATTTTATAGATGGAGTGGCTAAATGATTAAGATTTTAACCAAGTCTTCTTGCAAGGGTTTTGTGAACCTTACAATATTATATAAATGCTAGTTATTATTGTTGTTGTTGCTATTGCTGTAATTTCCCCTGTACCATCATAAGTCTGTCATTCAAACCCAGGTCTTTTGCTTACAACTCTCCTAGTATCTTTCTGGGGAAGCACCACACTACCATATCTAATTGGATTTGATGAGAACAGGAGAAAGCTATATATTTACTAACCATATCCTAGAGGTATGAAGTGAGTATGGCACCAAAAAGCAACTTTCTTCTTCTCATACTGTGGCTCTCCATTGTTACGCTATAATTGTATAAGTCCAGTATAAAAATGGCAACATCTTGTGGACATGAATTGTGGTTGGGAGAATGAAGAAGTCTAGAATAATATTATTTATATATCAAAATCTAAACGATTAGTGGCTGGCCACAATTGTTACATGAAAGGCAGTAATTTTAATGGTTGAAATTATTAGACATACATCATGCCTTCTTTACTTCCTTCTCTCCAATGGTGACTTGATTGCAATAAGGAACTCCTTGCCTTTTTTTCTTTGCCCTCGTTGGTAGGAAATTGGTTCAGAAAATAGACAGAATGTCTCCAGGCTTTAATTGGGAGATTAGTATATTTTCAAAAGGAAAATAACCCTGATTACTTAAGACTCCAAAGCTGACAAACTTCTCTCCTTAGAGTGGACAAAAAGAAACAAGAAGTGTGTGAAGCCCTGTATTTCTCACTAAGATTTTGAAATAGAAACTAAACAAAAAGATAATAGAACAAATTACTTTTCTTATCAAGAAAAAGTAGCACTGAGTTGAATACTATGACTGGAACCCAGCAGGTGGCACCCTACCTACTTACATCCATGTGAGCTCAGTATATGTGAACTGCCCATGTACACTCCATCTGTGATTCCTATGGATATTTATTATTCCAACCCATACATATATACATTTATATGTGTGAATGTGTGCAGGCATCTACTGTGTGTGTATGTCTGTAAATATATATATATATACATACATGTATTGGGAGTATATTTGAGTGTATATATGTGTGTGTGTGTGTGTGTGTGTGTGTGTGTTGATGGATGGAAAGAGAGTGGGGAAGGAGAGAGGGAGAAAGAAACAGAGAGACACAGAAACAGAGAGAGACAGAGACAGAGACAGACAAACAGAGAGACAGAGGAGAGAGGCAGAGAGACAGACAGAGAGACAGAGAGAGGCAGAGAGAGGAAGAGAGACAGAGACAGAGAAGGACAGACAGACAGAGACAAAGAGAGAGACAGAGACAGAGAGAGGCAGAGAAACATAGGGATACACAGAGACAAAGAGAGACAGAGACAGAGGGGGAGAGAGAGAGAGAGAGAGAGAGAGAGAGAGAGACAGAGAGACAGAGAGACAGAGAGAGAGACAGAGAGACAGAGAGAGAGAGAGAGAGACAGAGAGAGACAGAGAGGGATACCTAGGTAGATAAAGAGACAACATTTATGCAACACGTGCTTTGTGGCTGGCTGGCACTGTGCTAAGTGCTTTACAGTTATGATCTACTTGATCCTCATAACAATCCTGGCAAGTAGGTGCTATTAATATCCAATGTACAGATGAGACAAACAAGGATGAAGTGACCCCAAGGTTGCAAAGCCCATAAATGTCTGGAACCAGATTTACACTCATGTTTCCTGACTCCTTAACTTGTGTTCTATCCATGTGTTACCCAGATGCTTTAACATATGTGATCTCAGAAAAATGAAGTGCCTGTTTAAGCCCAAATAGAATTCATATGTGTGGTCATTCTTCTATTGCTAATGCCTGTATTTGTGGGACAATATGCCCCCAATTCAAAGCAGGCAATGTCTTATTGGTATTTTTCACTATGCTATTAAATTAAATGCATTGACTTAGATTAATTGTATCTTCTCCTTGACTAAAAAAAGACTGTAGGGCGTGGGAACTATGGTTTTGAGTGGACAGAGACTCACGGAGTATGAATCAACATAATTTTGCAAAAGTATTATATTAGAGAAAGTGTCCCAGGTACTATAGTGAGAAATAGCAAAAATTAACCCTTGAGAGAAGTCCCTGGAGCTGAACTAGAATTGATGTCAGCCTTCTGCCTTCTGCCCCCTCACCTGTCAATGGTCCATAGGCTTGGGCCAAACAATTTGGTGAACAGATGGGAAGAGATTCTGTGGCACTGTCTTTGCTGCTGGCACAGAGAGAGACAGAGGGCAGAATCTTCCTGCTCTAAAGAATCAATGTTAAGCTGGAAATGGTAATTTTCTTGCTGTTTAGCAGTGAATGGATCAGAAATGTTTCCTTTCTCATTAAATTGCTTATCAAAGAAATAAAAGAGCATCTCAAGTCCCCAACCTGGTTATCTGACAGTACCAGAAAGCCACATTGTGTCCAGGAATGGGGTCACTTTCCTGAGGCACTGAATGTCTTGTCCTTGAGACCAGGTAACTTGGGTGTTGAGTGACACCAGCAGCTGATTGACTACCTGTATGGTAAGAAGAAGAAGGAAGCTGAGCAACAGATCCCAGAAAGAAGGCTTCTACTGATGTCCCAAAGAAAGTGTATAGTGGTAGAATCACAAAAGGCAATTTCCCAACTGGATCAAGTATTCACCCTGCTATGAAGAAATGAATCATCATACAGGAGAAAAACTTGGTATACATGGTAAGGTCAGGTCTGGAAAAATGTATTTCCCACCTCAAGGGGCAGCACTGATAAAGGCTCCTCTCTCTAACAGGTGGAATATGCCTATAATACCATTGTTCCTAATCACACACCACCAACCCACACCCCTTCCCCCAATCAGAGGACTTGCTCTGATGCCACAGTGCAGGCTCAGCCCTTTCAGTCTTTCCTCCTCACGTCCATATCACTAATGAGTAGGGGCTCTAAGAGGTGGTCCTGAGGATTCAATTAGCTTATCCCTCAATTTCCTATTAGTAAGAACTCTTTAAAATTAAATTTGAGGGGGCAGCTGGGTGGCTCAGTGGATTGAGAGTCAGGCCTAGAGACAGGAGGTTCTAGGTTCAAATCTGATCTCAGACACTTCCCAAATATGTGACCCTGGGCAAGTCACTTAACCCCCATTGCCTAGCCCTTACCACTCTTCTGCCTTGGAGCCAATACACAGTGGAAGGTAAGGGTTAAAATCAAATAAACAAACAAACAAACAAATAAATAAATAAAAGATTTAATTAAATTTGACTTTCCCTCTTTCTACTCCTAAAAATTCCATTCCTCTCTACTTTTATGCTTGAGGATCCCTTTATAAAATTACAATAACAATAACCATAATACTTCACATTTTAGAGCATCTATTTGGTGGCAGGAGTTTTATAAAATGCTTTACAATTATTATCTCATTTAATCCTCACAATCACCCTGGGACTTGATGCTATTATTACCTCCATTTTACTGATGCCAAAACTGAGGTTTACATCTGAAGTTTCTTGCCTAAAGTAATATAATAACTGTCTAAGTCTAGATTTCCACTTATGTTATCTTGGTTCCGTAACAGATGCTCTAAACTACTGTGTGTAGATGCTTATATAAATGGAAGCTGAGTATATATGAAGTATCGCTGTATATCCCATATATACTTCCCATATGTGGTAACTTTCCCATTGTTGATGGGTGTACTTGTGAGATAATGTGCCCCATTTTTAAAGGGGACAGTGTCCTTATTTCCTGCCTCCCCTGCCATTATTCTTTGGGCTTGGTCCAAACAAGTTTTTTAAAGAGATAGGTCACTCTGTGGCACTGTGTCTTTGCTACTGGCATGGAGAGAGAGGGTAGAAACCCCTTACTCCAAGGAATTGATGTTGAGCTTGAAGTGAAAATATTTTTTGCTGTTTTGTAGTGAATCAATCAGAGATGTTTCCTTTCTCATTCAATTGTTTATTATAGAATTAAAAGAGCATCTCAGGGCCAAAACATTCTATCTGATGGTACCACAAAATATAGAGGTGTCCAGAAATGAAATGATTCCAGCATCTTACCTGTGGGGTAAGAATAGGAAGGAAACTGGGCAACAGATCCCTGGATGAGGCCCCAAGGGAAATGCTTAGAGGTAGAACCTCAAAAAACAATTTCCTAACTAGCACCAACCTTCACCTACTATTAGGAGATAAATTATCATATAGAAGGAAACCCTGTTATTCATGGTAGGTCAGGGTTGGAAGAGGCCATTTCCCTACAGTGAAATCTATAGTAAGAGAGATTTCTCTCCCTAACAGGTAGAATGTGATATCACTAATATCCTGATCCCCTTCACCAAATTGAGAGCCTGTGTTGACATGGTATAGGGTCATCCCTATCATTACTTCCTCCTCATCTCCATGTCATTAAAGATAACCTAACTAGTTGTTATAGTGGTTAATTATCTATTAATACAGTGGAGCACTGATATTTAACCAAGTTGTGAAGGACAGAAGACTATTTGCCACAACTGGCTGATAAAAACTCCACTGAAAGGTGGTGGAATTCTGTGACAGGCTAGATGCCCTAGTAACAGTTCCTTAGGAATCAGTTGGCCTTGATGAAACTAGGAAGTTGATCTTGACTTCTTGGGACCTTAATAATGATTATAATCCAAGCACCAGCTTGATCTTAAAGTAATTGGATCAGCTGGGCTTGAATCCAAGATCTGACTACGATATCAAAAGATGTTGACTTTGTCCTCAACCAGGTAGGCTACCAGCTTAAAGTAAAAGGCTGTCAGAGGCTTGTAGATTTATCTAGGTTTATTGGATAGGTTGAAGGAAAGGGAAGCTGGGAGGTGGAAGAGAGGGAAATAGGTGAACCCTATTAAGCTTATAACTTATAATAAATATAATAAATTTATGAAGGTACCTAAGTAGAAAGTTGACCTAGATGCTGAGTCCAGTGGACTTTGAGAGTCCTGGCTCAGAAGTTGTTATAGATTTTGGATATTTTGATGATGAAATAATCTTGTTTCATAATTAAGGCTCAGTTGTCTTATCAATAATAAGGTGATTGATATAGTTAGTAAAGCAGTCTGAACCCTGCCTGCCTGCCTATACCAATCTACCTTCCTTCTGGAGTCTGGACAGTAGATAACCTCCTGCCTCCCTAACCCAGAGAAGAAGCACACCCTGCGGGATTTTGCTCCTCAATTTATACTCCTTTCCCAACTGCCAGATTGGCACATGCCCGGGGTTGCCTTGCCAGGTTCTGTGTTCTAAAGGGGCAAACTGCTCTTTTGAACCTACAAAAATGGCTGACCATTTTCCAAACATTACAAAGTACATGGAACTGGTCTTTCATAGCAGGCAGGGAGTATGTGTGAGTGTGCAAAGGAGGGGATCCTCCCCTCACAAAACCTCAAATGATATCTATCTAAGACAATTGGTCCCTCTTTTAACAGAAAAGAGAGACAGACAGACAGACAGAGACAGAGAGGGAGGAAGAGAGAGAGAGAGAGAGAGAGAGAGAGAGAGAGAGAGAGAGAGAGAGAGAGAGAGAGAGAGAGAGAGAGAGA
>NC_058134.1:107384205-107449323 GCF_016433145.1 Gracilinanus agilis
TCTCTCTCTCTCTCTCTCTCTCTCTCTCTCTCTCTCTCTCTCTCTCTCTCTCTCTCTCTCTCTCTCTCTCTCTCTTTCCCTCCCTCCATCTCCTTCTCCCTCCCTCCCTTTCTCAAATATATATGCATAGAGAATCTTCAAATAAAGATGTGAGACCATAATGCCTCCTAGTGTCCCAATTTGATAGATTCACTAAACCTTGCCCTATATTGGGGAACTAAATGTGAGGGTAGCTGTGACCTTTGAAGAAGAATGTTTAGGGGTGAAAGAGATGGTCTTGGGGATTCAATCAGCTTCTTCTTTTTCTACTAATGAGCTTGATTCGAACCTCAACTCTCCTACTCTTGAAAATCGCCTTTGCCTTTACTTCTCTGGTTTTATGTGTTTGTGTATGTATATATTTGTATGGATGGATGTGTACGTGTCATGATATTAGATGATATTATAAGGATGATATTAGAAAATAAGTATTGTTTTATTAGTTTATAGATAAGAAGTAGAGAAGCTGCTTGAGGAAGAAATGGAGCTTCAAATAGAGCTGAGAGAGAGTGTTAATTTCAACTCATGACAGTTATAACTGTTATTTCTATGACAATTACATGCTCTGGGTGTGGCATTCCAGGAAGGGCTTCTGGCAGTCGACCGAGCCACACGCAGCTGCTTTCTCTCTCAGGGTTGGAGAAGGTAACATCTTTGCCTCTCTATCTCTGTCTGAGTGAAAGACTTGAAGGAGGGGAGTGTTTTCTTTTCCAACTTGGGAAACGCTATTCATTTATCTGTTACTGTCTATAGATTGGTTAAACTGTGAAAAGACCAAAGAAAACCTCGTCTTTGGTTTGGACTCTGAATCTGTTAAGGCTCAGAGTCTTAACCTGATTCTTGTGGAGACTCAACCAGCTATCCTTGGCTATCTTTATAACTTAAAAGCGAAGTTAAGAGTTATAGTGATTAGGTTTATTTAGAACAGTATAAAGTTGATTAGTTAGATCAGGGAGGATTAGTGTAGCCTGTGAACTACAGGAGAAGCAGTTCCTTGCGGTACCTGGGAGTTTATTTGGGTGAAGTTAGAATCCCTTAGAATTAGAAATCCTTTTTCTCTTATATATATTTTAAATAAAAAGTTTATTTTCTATAACAAGAGTCTCTTTAGTTTTCCTTGCGCCTTGCATTACTCACCCAAATATTATTTTTACAGTTTAGCAAGCCACAAAGGATGAGGAACCCAAAAATTCTGATTTTAAGGGTCCAACTGTCAACTTGGGCAGTTAGAACCGTTATCTCAGAGGAAGACTGTTGAAGCAGCTTCAGCTGACAGTTTCTCTGTGAGCTGTAGTAACAGTGAACTGAACTCTAAATTGCTAAAAATTCATCTCCCAGTCAACTTGACTGTTAGCTCATATTTATATAGCCCTGACAATGTGGTGTGCACTGTGTTAAATGTTATAAAAGTATTAAATTCTCCTAACAGCCCTGAGGTGAAGTTGCTCCTTTTATCTCCATTTACCAATGAGGAAACAGACAAACTTGTGCAAAATGACTTGCCCATGATCCCTTAGCTGGTAAATGTCTGGGGCCAGATTTGCACTCAGGTCTCCCTGACTCCTTACCTCATGTTCTTTATGTTCTAAACACTGTTGTGTTCTAAACACTGTTATTTTTTTAACTAGATGCTTGTGTATTTGTGAGCTCACTGTGAAGTGCCTTTATACCGCCCATATAGAATTCCTATGTGTAGTCATTATTCCAATGCTAATTCTTTTTTTTGTTTTGGTTTGGTTTTTTTGTTCGTTTTTTAAACCCAATGGGAGTCAAGTGACTTGCCCAGGGTCACACAGCTGGGAAGTGTCTGAGGCCAGATTTGAACCTAGGACCTCAATCCACTGAGCTACCCAGCTGCCCCTTCCAATGCTAATTCTGTATTTGTGAGACAATGCACCCCGAATTGTTTCCTTTCTCATTCAATTTCTTATAATAGTAGTAAAAGAGCATCTTGAGGCCCTGACCCTGTATCTGATGGTACCAAAAAGTCCAATTGTGTCCAGAGATGGGGTCACATCTCAAGATCACTGAGTGTCCTTTCCTTGAGAGCAGGTAACTTGGGTGTTGAGTGACTCCAGCATCTGATTGACTACCTGATCTGCCCCCTCCCCCAAGTCTGAGAGCCCTTTCTGATATGATACTGGCTCAGCCCTACCACTACCTCCTCTTAGTCTGTATGTCATTAACTCTGTTCAATGCAGCAAGTGTGGCTGGCCTTAGATGGCAGGCAGGGAATCTGCTTGAGGATAGTTGCAGGGTGATTTCCCTTCTCCCAGGACTTAAAAGATATTTATCTGAGACAAAAGATTTTTTTTTCTTTTTGAAAAGCCAACTAAAAGCTCTCTAGCTACTCCTTGAATACACAGCTGTGTATTTTTTTAAATCCCTTATTCTCCATCTCGGAATCAATACTAGGTATTGGTTCCAAGTCAGAAGAGCAATAAGGGCATTGTCCCCTAGGGGTTCAAGTGACTTGCCCAGTGTCACACAGCTAGGAAGAGTCTGAGGCCAGATTTGAAACTACGACTTCCCATCTCTAGGCCTGGCTATCAATACACTGAGCCACCCAACTGCCCCCCATAGCTATGTATTATGGCTGACTTCCAGGAAACAAGGTCTCCATCCTAGAAACAGCTAACCTTAAGTGATTGCTACAGCAATCCTTTTATTTTTTCAATGAACCCTTATCTTCTGTCTTACAATCAATACTCATCAGTTCCAAGGTAGAAGAGCTATAAAAGCTAAGTAATTCAGATCAAGGGACTCGCACAGGATCACACAACTAGGAAGTATCTGAGGTCAAATTTGAACCCAGAACCTCCCATATCCAGGATTGCCTTTCTATCCACTGAGCCACTTAAGTGTTCCAATCACTTCTTTATTTGAAGAATCACTACACTTTTCCCAGAACTATCTGCATTTGGTTGGAACCATACCTCCTCCTAGTGGCTAGATAGCAAAATCACTGGAACATGCCCCTCTTTCACAGGAGAGTGGGGTCAGAGGGTATCTGTAGCCTTAGAAGAAGAAAGAGTAGGAACTAAATAGATGAACCCAAGGGTTCTTCACTCCTTCTATTCCAGCCAATGGGTACATTTTTTCTCCTTTTTTTTTAATATCTTACTTTCCATCTTAGAATCAATACTGTGTATTTGTTCCAAGGTAAAAGAATGACAACAGCTAAGCAATGAGAGTTAAATGACTTGCCCAGATTCACATAGCATGGAAGTATCTGAGGTTATATTTGAACACAGAACTTCTTGCCTCTGATTTTGGCTTTCAATCCACTAAGCTATATAGTTGCCCCCAGTAGGCATACTTTAGAGCCAAAATTGAATTTCAACTTTTCCTACTTCTTAAAATACAAATTCTCTATACATCTATGCTTTGGGATCCCCTTATATGAAAGTAATAATAGAAATTATGACAACAGCAACAATAATCACTAGCATATAGCGCTTACTTTGAGGTTTGCAAAAGTACATTGCAAATATTATCTCATTTCATCCTCACCACTACCCTGTGAGATAGATGCAATTATTATTCCCATTTTACAGATGATGAAATTGAGGCAGATAAAAGTTAAATGATTTTCCCAAAGTCTTAGAGATAGAGTCTCATGTCAGATTTAACTCAAATCTTCCTGAATCTATGTCTAGCACTTTATCCACTACTCCCTTCGCTGCCTATCAGTCTTCGAGTAGGACAAAATAGCCAGGGATAAAATTTATCCTCTTACTTGCTCCCACTGCCTCCCACTACCAACAAATAAGGTCTCTATAGCATTAACCAATACTAAACTTTTTGCCAGCCAATACAGGAATGAAATATGCCACCATGGAGTTATAGTCTTTCTTTTTTCCACCTCTTCATTACCTATCATAGTGAGGCTCTAGCATCTCGTAAGTCCAGTCTGCCATTTCGAAGGTAATGATCATTATTAAGAAACTATCAGAGATACACATACAGGAGTTCCAGGTTAAGATGACGGCAGAGTAAAAAGCAGCTACTTGACTTCTCCTAACCCACACATATAGGACTCCTCAAGAAGACATAAAAACAAATCTAGAGAAAAGAAGGGACCCCACAACAGGGTGCAGCATTGAAGGTATGTGGAAACGGGGCATTTCTATGCTATAAAGGGGTGAAATAGCTCCCACGAAAACACAAGCGGAGCAACCCCTTCCCCCTCCCCATACCACCTATAGCACCAAAGCCAGCGCACAGGAATCGGAGCAGGTTTGGGGCACCCATTTGGTCACTGGCAGCTCACCAGGGCTTGTTCCTGGATGCAGCAAGACTTGGGACCCTCCGGAAGGCTGAGGAACTCGCGGACTCTGAGTGCAGACCCTGAACCCAGACCCTGAGCCCAGGCGCAGGCAAAGGGGCTGACACAGGTACTGGCTGAGGCACAGATTAAAGTGCGGACTGGGGAGAGGATGAAGGGACTGATTCTGAGTGCAGGAGCAGACCTTGAGTGGGGACCCAGTGCAGAGAGGTGCTTGACTGTGGAAGCAGCTCCCTGAGACTGTTAAAGGAGCTTCAGGCAGAAGAACGAGCAAGGAGACCACCAGGAGGCTTGTCCCAGAACAACTAGACCTGAGATCTAAAGAGCAAAGACAGATCCTGGGTGCGAGCATAAAGCCGAGAAGGCACTCAGCTTACAATGGCAAGCCAGAATCATCAAGAAAACCAGAAGAGAAAGATGAAGAAGAAAAAACCTTTAACACTTGACAACTTTTACACAGAAAAAATCCAGACAACAGAGGAAACAACTGAGGAGAACACACAAGTAACCATATCCAAACCTTCCCAAAACAATGAAAACGGGCCACAAGGTCTTGAAGAGTTCAAATCAGAGATCATGAGAAAGATGGAAGAGATCTGGCAAGAAAATCACAGTTTAAAAGGCAGAATTTCACAATTGGAAAGTGAGGCAAGTAAATCAAAGACCAGAAATGACCAGATTGAAAAGGAAAACCAGTCTCTAAAGGCTAGAATTGAGCAATTAGAAAAAGATGCCCCCAAATCAAAAGAATTAATAAGCAAATTGGAGACCAAAATCAAACAGCTGGAAAACAGGTCAGACCAAACTGAAAAGGAAAATCAAAAGCTTATAGCAGAAAACCAGTCTCTAAAGACAAGAATTGGGCAAGTAGAAGCCAATGATCTATCAAGACAGCAAGAACAAATAAAACAAAGTCAAAAGACAGATAAAATAGAAGGAAACATGAAATATCTCAATGAGAAACTGATAGATCAAGAAAACCAGTCTAGAAGAGACAATCTGAAAATCATTGGTCTTCCTGAAAAAGCAGAAATTAATAGAAATTTGGACTCCATACTAAAAGAAATTATTCAGCAAAATTGCCCTGAAATTCTACAACAAGAGGGCAATATAGACATTGAAAGGATCCATAGATCACCCTCTACACTAGACACTGAAAAGACAACCCCCAGGAATATAATAGCCAAATTCAAGAGCTTCCAACTAAAAGAAAAAATTTTACAAGAAGCCAGTAAGAGACAATTTAGATATCAAGGAGCACCAATCAGGATCACACAGGATCTGGAAGCCTCCACACTAAAAGACCGCAAGGCTTGGAATATGATATTCAGAAAGGCAAGAGGACTGGGTTTACAACCAAGGATCACCTACCCATCAAAACTGACTATATTCTTCCAGGGGAAAGTTTGGGCATTCAACCAGATAGAAAATTTCCAAGCACTTGCACAGAAAAGACCAGGACTAAATGGAAAGTTCAATATCCAACCACAAAAATCAAGAGAAACATGAAAAGGTAAATAAGAAACAGAAGGGAAAGTAAGAAAACTCATATTTTTTAAATTTGCCTCTTTAAGGGCTTCAATAAGATCTAATTATTGGTACTCCTATGTGGGGAAATGTTATGTATAATTCTCTGTAGTGAACTCTGTTCACCATTATAGCATTCACTATTATAATAATTAGAAGAATTATTCATAGGGAGAGATTGGAATACTAAAGGGTCTAAGATAATATGGGTGGGAAGGAAAGAGGGGGATGAATAGTAGAAGATACCAAGAGAATCTTGAAGGAATAAGAAAAATAGGATATTCTATTACACACAAAGAGGGAATGGGAAGGGGAAGGGATGAATATTATTATAAGAAAGAGAGGAAGAGAGCATTAAGAGGTAATATTACACCTTACTCTCAGTGTAAGTAACCCTGAGAGGGAAGAATAGTTATATCTATTGGGATATAAAACTCTATCTAACCCTACTGAGAAAGTCAGAAGGGATAAACCAAGGGGAGCAGGGGAGTGGGGAGGTCAAAAAAAGGGAGGGGAGAAGAAGGGGGAGGGAATTCATTAGGCCTTTAAAAATAAAAAAAGGGGAATAATAAGGGAGGGGGTAGAAAGGGAAGTTAATTAAGGGATACCAGCTTAAAGCAAACCACTGGTTTAAAAGGAAATAGTTTAAGAAGAAGGGGTAGGAATAGGGGAGGATATGAAAATGTCAGCAAATGCACAACTGATAATTATAACTCTGAATGTGAACGGGATGAACTCACTCATAAAACGGAAGCAAATAGCAGAGTGAATTAGAAACCAAAATCCTACCATATGTTGTCTACAAGAAACACATATGAGACGGGTGGACATACACAAGTTTAAGGTTCAGGGCTTGAGCAAAATCTTTTGGGCATCAAATGAGAAAAAGAAGGCAGGAGTGGCAATTGTGATTTCTGACAAAGCCAAAGTAAAATAGATATGATTAAAAATGACAGGGAAGGTCATTACATCCTGATTAAAGGCAGTATAGACAATGAGGAAATAACATTGCTCAATATGTATGCACCAAATGGCATATCTCAATAGATGCTGAAAAGGCCTTTGACAAAATACAGCACCCATTCCTATTGAAAACACTGGAAAGTATAGGAATAGAAGGTCCTTTCCTAAAAACAATAAACAGTATATACCTAAAACAATCAACAAGCATCATATGCAATGGGGATAAATTAGAAGCCTTTCCAATAAGATCAGGAGTGAAACAAGGATGCTCATTATCTCCTCTATTATTTAACATTGTACTAGAAACACTAGCAGTAGCAATTAGAGAAGAAAAAGAAATTGAGGGTATTAAAATAGGCAATGAGGAGACTAAGCTATCACTCTTTGCAGATGATATGATGGTCTACTTAAAAAAAATCCTAGAGAATCAACTAAGAAACTTGTAGAAATAATCAACAACTTTAGCAAAGTTACAGGATACAAAATAAATGCACATAAATCATTAGCATTTCTATATATTTCCAACACATCACAGCAGCAAGAGGTAGAAAGAGAAACACCATTTAAAATCACCCTAGACAATATAAAATACTTAGGAATCCATCTACCAAAACAAACACAGCAATTATATGAAAACAACTACAAAACACTTTTCAAACGATTAAAACTAGATCTAAACAATTGGATAAACATTGATTGCTCATGGGTAGGACAAGCTAACATAATAAAAATGACCATTCTACCCAAATTATTTACCTATTTAGTGCCATACCTATCAAACTACCAAAAAACTTTTTCACTGAATTAGGAAAAACTATAACAAAGTTCATTTGGAAAAACAAAAGATCAAGAATATCAAGGGAAATAATGAAAAAAATGTGAAGGAAGGGGACCTAGCAATACCAGATATTAAACTATACTATAAAGCAGCGGTCATCAAAACGGTATGGTACTGGCTAAGAGATAGAAGGGAGGATCAGTGGAATAGACTTGGGGTAAGTGACGTCAGCAAGACAGTATATGATAAACCCAAAAAGCCCAATTTTGGGGACAAAAATCCACTATTTGACAAAAACTGTTGGGAAATTTGGAAAACAATGTGGGAGAGATTAGATTTAGATCAACATCTCACACCCTACACCAAGGTAAATTCAGAATGGGTGAATAACTTGAATATAAAGAGGGAAACTATAAATAAGTTAAGGGAACACAGAATAGTATACTTGTCAGATCTCTGGGAAAGGAAAGATTTTAAAACCAAGCAAGAGTTAGAGAAAATTACAAGATGTAAAATAAATTATTTTGATTATATAAAACTAAAAAGCTTTTGTACAAACCAAAACAATGTAGCCAAGATCAAAAGGGAAACAACAAACTGGGAAAAAATCTTTATAACAAAAAACTCTGACAAGGGTCTAATTACTCAAATATATAAGGAGTTAAAGCAATTGTATAAAAAATCAAGCCATTCCCCAATTGATAAATGGGCAAGAGACATGAATAGGCAATTTTCAGGTAAAGAAATAAAAAATATCAATAAGCACATGAGAAAGTGTTCTAAATCTCTAATAATTAGAGAAATGCAAATCAAAACAACTCTGAGGTATCACCTCACACCTAGCAGAATGGCTAAAATGAAAGAAGGGGGGAGTAATGAATGCTGGAGGGGATGTGGCAAAATTGGGACATTAATGCATTGCTGGTGGAGTTATGAACTGAACCAACCATTCTGGATGGCAATTTGAATCTATGCTCAAAGGGCAATAAAAGAATGCTTACCCTTTGATCCAGCCATACCATTGTTGGATTTGTACCCCAAAGAGATCATAAATAAACAGACTTGCACAAAAATATTTATAGCTGTGCTTTTTGCGGTGGCAAAAAAACTGGAAAATGAGGGCAATTGGGGAATGGCTGAACAAATTGTGGTATATGCTGGTGATGGAATACTATTGTGCTAAAAGGAATAATAAACTGGAGGAATTCCATGTGAATTGGAAAGACCTCCAGGAATTGATGCAGAGTAAAAGGAGCAGAGCCAGAAGAACACTGTACACAGAGACTGGTATACTGTGGTAAAATAGAATGTAATGGACCTCTGTACCAGCAGCAATACAATGACCCAGGACAATTCTGAGGGATTTATGGAAAAGAACGCTACCCACATTCAGAGGAAGAATAGCAGGAGAGGAAACACAGAAGAAAATCAACTGCTTGAATACATGGGTTGATGAGGACATGATTGGGGATCAAAAGTACCACACCAATGCAACTATCAACAATTTGGAAATAGGTCTTGATTAATGACACATGTTAAAACCAGTGGAAATGCATATCAGCCAGGGGAGGGGGGAGATCAGGGGGTGAAGGGGAAAGTAAGAGCATAAATCATGTAACCATGTTAACTTTTCTAAAATATAAATATTAATAAATGTTTAAAATAAAAAAAAAAGAAACTATAAGAGGGCAGCTAGGTGTTTCAATAGAGAGAGATCCAGGACTGGAGATAGGAGGTTCTGAGTTCATATCTGACTTCAGACGCTTCTAGTTGTGTGACACTGGGCAAGTCATCTAACCCTTATTGCCTAGCTCTTTTACTGCTCTTCTGCCTCAGAACCAATACCTAGTACTAATTCTAAGATGGAAGGCTAGAGTTTAAAAAAAGAAACTGTCAAAGCCAAAACATATTAATCAACAAATATTTCTCAAATATTTGCTAAGCTAGAAGACTGATCAGAATTAAGTAAATTTCTTGCCTTCCAAGATATTACATTCTGTCAAGGAACTTGACATTCATATTTGAGTATATATCAAATTTGATGAAAGTCTCATTTATCCACTGGATGGGCACCAAGCAGCAAGTCATGTAAAATTTCAATTAATATCCATTAATTTCAAGTATTATATTTTATAAGATTTGTTAATAATAACTTGAAGTAGAAGAAATACAAAAACAAAAGTAAAAGCCTGAGTTAAGCCATGTGAGTAAAATTCTCCTGTCTGGCACTCACCCAACCTCTACAAACTGCATTCCTGGGAAAAGAGAGAGAGGAAGAGCTACACTCAAAATATATCCTCCCTCTGTTAGCACATAATGTGAGAAAGAACATAAGAAGCTGGGATATAAAGTCCTGAGGAGCAAAATTCTAATTATACAATTATTAGGGAAAAGATAATTTCCCCTTCCCTTAGGTCTTGTAGCTTTAAGAAATGGTCTTGGGGTTTTGATCAGTTTGGATTGTCTTTTTCCATTCTAGGTGCAGTGATGGAGTCATCAGATTCTGAAGCTTGAGCCATACGAATTTGGAGACCAGGATTCCAACTGGGAACTCTCGACCATCCCAGTAGGGAAATCCTAGGAAGCCCAGGGACACTTTAGACTTAGAATTTGATACTAAAGCTATATAGAAACTGAGTTATGTTGTGAATCTAAACCTTCTCCCATCCCCCAACATTAATGGAGGTAGGAGAAATTTTGCCCATGAGGATTTGGGGGTGGTGGTGGATATTTGTGTTTGTTCACACTGTACCTTTGAAGTAAATATTCCTTCATAAAAGCTAATCTGATTGTTAAGTAATTAAATGAAACTGGGTGGTTGGACCCATAAAATTAAGAGACCACATTCAATGGGGGCTTGAGACAATAGCTGATACTAGATAGCCCCTCCAACCCTGTAAGGGTAAGTCCAAAGGGAACAGTAGAAAAGTAATATACCTGGAATGCAGGAGATTGGCGTCCATAGAATCCCTATCACAGAGATAATTTTAGGGTAGAGGCATTGCCAGTTCGTGAGGAGATGGTGAATCTATAGAGTACCCAGGAAGTAGAACTCGAGTTTTGTTTCAAAGGAAGTTCAGGTAAGAAGGAGGGAAGATAAAGATAAAGATAAAGATGAAGATGAAGATGAAGATGAAGGTGAAGATGGAATACATTCCAGGTATGGGAGACTGTGACAGTGTGGAACTGAAATGAAATGATGCATGAGAAGAATGGCAGAACAGTCCATTTGGCATGGGCTTGATATATAATAAATCTAAAAAGGGAAGAAAGAGCCAGGTTATAAAGGGCTTTAAATTACAGTGGAATTTATATTTGATCATTAAGGTAAAAAGGGAACCACTGGAGTTTATTGATCACAAGTGTGATATCATTAGACCTGTGATACCATTAGGCTAAAAAAAGTAGTTTTTGGTGTAGAATCTAACCTGAAGAGGGGAGAGACTTGAAGTCAGGAGACCAACTGGAAAGCTATTGCAATAGTCCAGATGAGAGATATAAAATATAAAGCTATTCAGTTTAGTAACTGAACCCATTTGTGCTTGCCATAACAAAATTATATGGATTTTACATTTTCTTTTAGGCCTGTAGTACTTTCTTCTTGCTCAATTCTAATAGTAAAATTTCTAATTCTTTTTTTGACATTCAGTGACATTTTATATATATATATAAAAAGTTATATATCTAATTGGTAATTTGCAAGGAGTGGTATTTTTTCATTCAGGCCCAAGGCTGGTAGAGAATAATGGATCTAGGATGAACAGAAGCAGGGCATCCCATTGTGGCATTGCCTTAGCTTCTCTCCAAAATTCCATTATTCCCTAGACCCCTATGGGGGTCTGTTTGTTAGGTTGATAAGTTTCTACCTATCTTCATCATCATGATTGTGATATATTTAAAAAAATATTTTTCCACGGTTACATGATTCATTTTCTGTCCCTCCCCTCTTCCCTCTCTCCTCCCAGAGCTGACAAGCAATGCCACTGGGTTATACATGTGTTACCACTTGATATCTATTTCCATATTATTCATTTTTGTAATAATCTTTTAAAACTAAAACCCCACATCCTATACCCATATAAACAAGTGGTAAATCATATGTTTTTCTTCTGCATTTCTACCTACAGTTTTTTCTCTTTCTCTTTCTTCTTTCTCTTGATGTGGCTATCATTCTTTCTCATAAGTACCTTGGGATTGTCCTGTATCATTGCATTGCTATTAGTAGCAAAGTCAGTTATATATGATCATCTTATAACGTTTCAGTTTCTGTGTGCAGTTTTCTACTGGTTCTTCTCATTTCACTCCACATCAGTTCAAGAAGTTCTTCCAGGTAGTATGGAAATCAAGCAGTTCATCATTTCTTACAACCCAATAGTGTTCCATCACTATCATATACCACAATTTGTTCAACTATTCCCCAATCAAGGGACATCCCCTTGTTTTCCAATTTTTTGCCACCACAAAAAGTGCAGCTATAAATATTTGTGTACAAACATTTTTTTAATCTCTTTGAGGTACAAACCCAGTGTTAGTATAGCTGGATCAAAGGGCATTCAATCTTTTAAAACCCTTTGAGCATAATTCCAAATTGCCTTCCAGAATGGTTGGATCAATTCGCAACTCCACCAGCAATGTATTAGGATCCAAATTTTATTACATCTGGGGACAGCTGGGTACCTCAGTGGATTGAGAGCCAGGCCTAGAGATGGGAGGTCCTAGGTTCAAATCTAGCCTTAGACAATTCTCAGCTGTGTGACCCTGGGCAAGTCACTTAGCCCCCATTACCTAACCCTTACCACTTAAACCCCATTACCTAACCCTTACCACAATACACAGTATTGACTCCAAGACAGAAGGTAAAGGTTTAAAAAAAAAAAAGACAAATTTTACCACATCTCCTCCAAAATTTATTATTTTCCTTTATTGTCATATTGACCAATCTGCTAGGTGTAAGTTGATACCACAGTTGTTTTGATTTGCATTTCACTAATCAGGAGGAATTTAGAATACTTTTTCATATGAATATTGATAGCTTTGATTTCTGCATCTGAAAACTGTCCACTGATATCCCTTGACCACTTGTTAATTGGGGAATGGCTTGATTTCTTATAAATATGACTTAGTTCCTTATGAATTTGAGAAATTGGACTTTTGTCAGAGATTTTTATTATAAAAAATTTTCCCCAGTTTATTGCTTCCCTACTAATTTTGGTTGCATTGGTGTTGTTTGTACAAAACCTCTTTAATTTAATATAATCAAAATTATTTATTTTACATTTTGTAACATTCTATATATCTTGCTTTGTCTTAAATTCTTTTCTTACCCATAGATCTGACAGGTATACTAGTCTATGTTCACCTAATTTATTTATAATTTCCCTCTTTATATTTAAATCATTAACTCATTTTGAATTTATCTTGGTTCAGGGTGTGAGATGTTGATCAAAACCTAATTTTTCCCATACTGTTTTCTAATTTTCCCAGCAATTTTTGTCAAATATTGGGTTCTTGTCCCAAAAGCTGGGATCTTTGGGCTTACCTAAGGCTAATTTTCTGAAGTCATTGATTCACCCTTCTATCTCTTAGCCAGTACTATATTGTTTTGATGATCACTATTTTATAGTACCGTTTAAGATCTGGTACTGCTAGGTTACTATCCTTCACATTTTTTTCCTTAGTTCTTTTGATATCTTTGATATCTTGTTCTTCCAACTGAACTTTGTTATTTTTTTCTAATTCAATAAAACGTTTTTGGTAGTTTGATAGGTATGACCCTGAATAAGTAAATTAATTTTTATTATATTAGCTCATCCTACCCATGAGTGATTAATGTTTTTCCAGTTTTTTAGATCTAGTTTTTTGTGTGTGAAAAGTGTTTTGTAGTTGTGTTCATATAATTCCTGAGTTTTTCTTAGCAAGCAGATCCCCAAATATTTCATATGGCCTAGAATGATTTTTCAAATGGAGGTTCTCTTTCTAACTTGCTGCTGAGTTGTATTGGAAAAATATTGAAATGTTGATGATTTGTGTGGGTTTATACCCTGCAACTTTGCTAAAGTTGTTAATTATTTCCACTAGATTGTCAGTTGATTTCCTCAGATTCTCTAAGTATATCATCATATCATCTGCAAAGAGTGATAGCTTAGTTTCCTCATTGCTACTTTGATCCCTTCAATTTCTTTTTCTTCTCTAATTATTGCTACTACTAGCATTTCTAGCACAATATTAAATAGTAGTGGTAATAATGGGCATCCTTGCTTCATTCATGATTTTTTTGGGAATGCTTCTAACTTATCCCCATTGTGTGATTTATTTTAGATAGTAATTGTAAGAAGGAAAAGACCCGGGGTAGAATTTCCTGTTCACAATGTAACACAACACCCTGTTGAAAGCTATCCAACATCTCTAGATAATCTGATAAAGACTGATTAGTTGATAAGAAAGTAACGGGACACAGGAGATCTTTCTGTTAGCTCATAACTGCTTCTGCATCTCTCTCAATGTGCTTAGGATTTTATTTTTATAATGGCTACCAAGCCCAATTCACACACACACAAAAGACTTCACAATTGCGCAGTCAAGCCAAAGTTACGTCATGGTTTTACAAAGCGCAATAAAGTTATAGTTTTACAAAGAATTTTCTCATGAAGATAATGCCAGATGAGAAAAAAGTCCCAAGGCTAAAAATGAGCCTCGCTTTATCTAAAAGTGGAATTTTGCCTGAGCTTGCCACTCTGTGACCTTGGGATGCCTGGAGCAGTTAGAGAGATATACCCACAGCTGCAGCTTTACTCTCCTGAGTGAAAAAAGGCTGTTATCTTATTAAGTGCTGGTTTACTAAGAACTTAAAGTTTTCCTAGAAAATTAGATTATAATGCTTTTACAATAAGAAAAGGTGTGGATCATAAAAAGGGTCAAAAGAGGAGTCTCAGATTTTCATCTATTTGAGACTCTGTTTCTCTTATTGGCCTTCCACAATACCCCACATAAACAATAATGCAGCTCTTACTAAGGGAGACATAGAGACAGATGAAGAAGAAAAAGGAACACTTGCTTCGATGGTCTGGTGAAACCTATGGAACTCTTCTCAAAATCCTTCTCAGTCTTTTAAAATACATAAAATATGATTACAAAGAAAACCAATTATATTAAAATAAAGATGTACTTTTCCCCATCCAATTTTATAGAGCCCCATAGTCCCCCTTGAAATCTATACATGGACTTCCATAGAAATCAGTGGACTTCAGATGAAGAACTCTTTAGTTAGGTGATTCTAAAAGACGGAGGATTGATGGAATGATCCAGGAAAAAACAAAAATACTGAACTCGGAATTTAGGAGCCCTCCAGCCAGAAATGATGACTTATTTTTCTCAGCTACCTCATTTCTACAGGTCTAATTATTATAAATAAATAAACAAAAATAGTATTTTTCCCTAGAGCATCTGGTCCATCCTCCCAGTCAGGAAATAACTCCACTTATAAGGATTTTCCAGAGACCCTAACTTCAGAGCTAAATATGTTATTAACATTTAGAGTTATGTTTGTAACCACTTATTTCTTTCCCCTTTTAACAGTGGATTCTTGTTATTGACTCTCTTTTAGTCTCCAGATATCATTTATCTAGCTTTTATATAGTGATATTTTACTGAGGACCTGCTGAGTGCCTTTGTGGTACAATGAATAAAACGTCGGACATGGAGTCAGGAAGAACTAAGTTCAAATCCAATCTCAGAAACTTACAAGCTGTGTGACCTTTGATAAGTCCCTTAACCTTGTTTGCCTCAGTGTCCTCTTCTATAAAATGAGCTGGAGAAGGAAATGGCAAACTACTCCAGTATCTCTGCCAGCAAAAACTCCAAATGGGGCCATAGAAACATGACTGAAACGACTGAACAATAATAATAGCATGTCTTCAACTGTTGCTAAAACATTTGTAACATGGATAGAAACAAAATCCTTGACAAGACATTACTGGGAAAATATTGTGTAAAAAAATGGAATTTGATTCAAGAAGAAGCTTGACATTCAAATAGAAATGTGTCTTATATTAGAAACAAGACTTATAGACCTGAGGGCAGCTGGGTGGCTTAGTGGATTGAGAGCCAGGTTCAGAGACAGGAGGTCCTGGGTTCAAATCTGGTCTCAGACACTCCCTAACTGTGTGACCCTGGGCAAGTCACTTGACCCCCATTTTCTGGCCCTTACCATGCTTCTGCCTTAGAATCAATTGATTCTAAGACAGAAGGTAAGGGTTTAAAAAATAAAAGACTTATAGACCTTATAAAGGTTACACAGCTATTAAGTTTCTGAGTCTGGAGATCTATGGGCTGCATACCAACTTATAAAGCCACATATTAATATTATCTATTTTTTGTATTTTTACTATTTTGTTAAATATCTCCCAAAAATTTTTTAAAACCCTTACCTTTCATCTTAAAATCAATACTATGTACTGGTTCTAAGGCAGAAGAGTTCTAAGGGTTCAATGATAGTTAAGTGACTTGCCCAGGGTCACAAAGCTAGAAAGTGTCTGAGGCCAGATTTCAACCCAAAACTTCTCATCTCTAGGATGGCTCTCAATCCCCTGAGCCACCTCGTTGCACTCCCTGCCCCCCCCAACCCCATCACTGAATTACATTTTAATCTACACTCTGAATGTTGCAGCAGCCAATGGGTCACATTTTTGATGCCCTTAGGCTCGATCACCTCTGAGATTCCTTCTAGTCTATATTCTCTATGACCCTACTTTGTGATTCCTTCTTGATCAACCCCCTCATAACCCATCTCACCACCACTACCATCCCCCCCATTGCTTCTGGAGCTGGAGTTTGAGAAGGTTTGTGCACAGTGAGCAAGGGACTGTAGCTCTGTGGTTAAACTGATGGCACAGAAATATATCTGGTGGAAGGTATATAATCTGAAGATTCAGTTATAATTTGAAGGGAGAGTTTGCTCTAAAGTGATTGGAAACCGTTTCATTTGTGACAAGTTCTCGATTAGTGTAATGAAACATCATCAATATCCCCTGGTTGGTGTCTTGCCAATACCGGAACACTGAGTCACGACCTAAGTCTTGGTTGCATCTTAAGATTACCTCCTGTCCCCTTCCTATGACTAGATGCCTTGGGATCTGTGTGACTGCAGCATCAATAGGACCTTCGGGGAAGAAAAATGGTAGCTGGGAGAGACAGTTGGGAAGTTAGTTTATTTACTGTAGTCAAGAGAAAGGTTTGGAATTGTGCCTTAGCAAGTCAGGAACTAAAATTTCTCAGTTATTCAGAACTCACCTGTCCCAGGAGGAAAATGGTCACATAGGAGAGAAACCTGGTGCCCTTTCAGTTTCAGTATAGGTAGGGGGCTTTTCCCATTACAAGGTTTTGTTTTCTAGAAAAAAAGAAAAATAAGAAAAGAGCTGGAACTCTATGGTTGAATCCAGCCAACAATGGAGACAGGCTGAGATGTGATGTCACTGCCTTACCAGCTCTAAAAGACTGCACATAGCCTTGTGTGATGAGAAAGAACTTTTAAGAATATCAATCTGCCAGCTGTGTGGAAAATGGTCTAGAGAAAGGAGAGAATGAAGGCAGATAGATGGAGTGTGGGAGATGATAAACACTTAGCTGTTCTCAGTGAGATAAAATTATATTTTTCTTCTCAAACCAAAGACACACTGGGGTGTGACCGGATCCTTCAAAAAAAGATTTTTTTTCTAGACTAATATTTCCTAGCTGTATGACCCTGGGCAAGTCACTTAACCCCCCATTACCTAGCCCTTATAGCTCTTCTGCCTTAGAACCAATTCACAATATTGAATCTAAGATGGAAAGTAAGGGCTTAAAATAAAAATATAAAAACTTAAAAAAGAAAAAAAAAAAGAAAAAGATTTTTTTTGCATTGAACATGTTCTGGCTGTGTGACCTTGGGCAAGTCACTTAACCCCAATTGCTTAGCTTTTACTGTTCAATACTTAGTATTAATTCTGAGACAGTAGGTAAGCATTTACGGGGGGAAAGAGAAGGATGGTTTTTGTATTTATACATGAGGATCTTTTGTCTTCTCAATGGTTTTTCATGGAATTTATACATTTTATAATACTCCCGAATGGAGCCAGGATTAGTGCTGTCTTATCTCTCTTCCTGCTCAAGACTTGATTTAAACATTTTTTTTTCTTTCAGTAAGTCTTCTCTGGTGATCATGAATCACTCTATCTTCACATGGGACAAACTCCCATGACAAGTCATGAAAGGTTTATTAAGCACTAGTTACTACGCTACACGCCAAAGATTCAAAGAAAGGAAAAAACATAGTCCCTGCGTTTAAGAAAATCATATTCTAATGGGGGGAGACTACATGTAAGCAATTATATTTGAACAAGATATATGCAGGATTAATTGCAGGTGATATGTCTGAGAGGGAAGGCACTAGAATTCAGGGGGATCAGAAAAGGCTTCTGCAGCTGCTCCTACGATGGGCTACCCACTGCCAGCAGAATATTCTCAATAAGACTTTAAAAGTTTATGTAAATGTCTCCGTTTTTTCATAATTGCTCTTTATATTGTGTATTATTAGCCAGGCTAGTTATTTAAGAAACATGGTTGTTGCAGAAATGACTGCAGTGCAGCAGTAATTATGGTGCCCTTTTTCGCTATTTAAGTTGAATATTTCTTTACATTCCTAAAACAATTTTTAGGGTTTTTTTTTGTATTAGAAAATGCAGGCAGTGTTTTTGCTAAAATAAACATACAGGGGGGCAGTTGGGTAGCTCAGTGGATTGAGAGCCAGACCTAAAGATGGGAGGTCCTAGGTTTAAATCTGGCCTCAGACACTTCCTAGCTGTGTGACCCTGGGCAAGTCACTTGACCCCCATTGCCTACCCTTACCACTCTTCTGCCTTGGAGCCAATACACAGTATTGACTCCAATACGGAAGGTAAGAGTTTAAAATAAAATAAAATAAAATAAATGTATGATAATTTGAAATACGGTAAATGAATGCAATGCACAGCTTTCCAATAAAGATATTTGAAGACTGAAAAAAAGAGATGATATTAGAGATAAGAAAGACCCATTAGATTTATTAAATTAGCAATAAATTAGAGATGATATATATACATAATCTAATGGGCATATTTATATCTGTGTTTTTTGTAGTGGCAAAAAGTAGGAAAATGAGGGGATGCTCTTCCATTGGGAAATGGCTGAACAAATTGTGGTATATGTTGGTGATGGAATACTATTGTGCTCAAAGGAATAATGAACTGGAGGAATTCCATGTGAACTGGAATGACTTCCAGGAATTGATGCAGAGTGAAAGGAGCAGAGCCATAAGAACATTGTACACAGAGACCAATACACTGTGGTAAAATCCAATGCAATGGACTTCTGTACTAGCAGCAATGCAATGACACAAGACAATTCTGAGGAACTTATGAGAAAGAACACTATCCACATCCAGAGAAAGAACGGTGGAAGTGGAAATGCAGAAGAAAAACAACTGCTTGATCACATGGGTCGATGGGGATATGATTGGAGATATATAGACTCTAAGAGATCACCATATTGCAAATATTAATAATATGAAATAGGTCTTGATTAATGACACACGTAAAACCCAGTGGAATTGCTCATTGGCTATGGGGGGGAGGAGAGGAAGGGAGTGAAAAAATGTGAATCATGTAACCATGGGAAAATATTCTAAATCAATTAATTAAATAAAATTTTTCAAATAAAAAATAAAGAAAAAAGAAAATAACTTTAAGATCAGATTAAAAGCAATCAAACTCTGTATGAAGCTTGCCTTATCACATCAGAAAAAATAATCTAATGGGCATATACATATTATGCACACATTATAATGTTTAACAGACACATACACTAAAAAAAAATGTACATTTAAACCCCACATAACTCCCTTGTGTAAAGAGATCATAAAATAAGGGCAATAATAATCAGACTCATTTTTTTAAAAATGAATGTCAAAGGCACATTGTCAAGCTCATGAAGGCAAGTTTAGACAATGCCAACTTCCCAATGTTTGGAACCAGAGTTGTGAGACTCACACACTTGTCTGGTATTGGCTGTCCTAGTCTATCCCAGGATGCAGATAGACCAATATCTACATGACAAAGAAGGTATCAGAATACAGAGCTCTGATCATGATGGAGAAAGATAACCAGTTTCAAGATTCAGTCTCTTGTTTAGAAGAGTTTTTGTGCCCCTGGAAATTTTATAATTCTTGACTCTAATGGGAGGTACCAGACTGTATTCTTGTGACATCCATTTCTTTGTTTTCCTGAGGTGGGAAAGAAAGGAAGGAAGGAAGGAAGGAAGGAAGGAAGGAAGGAAGGAAGGAAAAAGGAAAGGAAGGATTGGATATGACAAAGATTTTTATTTCTGAGTAAAGTTAGAATATTTGCACCATTTAAAGGTTTAGTCCTACCACCTCACACCTAGCAGATTGGCCAATATGACAGTAAAGGAAAATAATAAATTTGGGGGAGTATATGGCAAAATTGGGACATTAGTGCATTGCTGGTGGAGTTGTGAATTGATCCAACCATTCTGGAAGGCAATTTGGAACTATGCCCAAAGGACTTTTAAAGAATGCGTGCCTTTTGATCCAGCAATGCCATGCTAGGCCTATATCCCCAAGAGATAAGAAAAAATGGAGATGGACCTGTTTGTACAAAAATATTAATAGCTGCACTTTTTGTGGTGGCAAAAAAATTGGAAACGGAGGGGATATCCCTCAATTGGGGAATGACTGTACAAATTGTGGTATATGATGGTGATGGAATACTATTGTGCTATAAGAAATGATAAATTGCTTGATTTCTCTATAAACTGAAAGGACCTCCATAAACTGATGTGGAGTGAAATGAGCAGAACCAATAAAACATTGTGCACAGAAACTGAAACATTGTGGAACAATCAAATGTAATCAACTTTGTTACTAGTAGTAATGCAATAATCCAGGACAATCCTGAGGGATTTATGGGGAAAATGCTATCCACAGTGAGAGAAAGAACTGTGGAAGTAAAAATGCAGAAGAAAAACATATGATATATTATGTGCTTATATGGGTATATGATTTGGGGGTTTTAGTTTTAAAAGATCGCTCTATTACAAAAATGAATAATATGGAAATAGGTATCAAATGATAACACATGTATAATCCAGTGGAATTGCTTGTCAGTTCCATAAGAGGGGAGGGAGGGAAAATTAATCATGGAACCATGAAAAAATAAAATAAAATAAAATAACAGTTCAGTCCTTCTAGTCTTAAGCACTTTGTATATACAGGCACTGCTGAGCAACAGATACAAAGGAAAATAAAAATACAATGCCTTCCTTCAAAGAACTCATGGAACCACATTTACATAGAGAGAGACAGAGGTAATGTCAGCGAGAAAGAGGCGGCAGCTAGGTAGCACAGTGCATAGAGTGCCAGGCCTAGAGTCAGAAAGACTCATCTTCCTGAATTCAAATTGGTCCTCAAACACTCACTAGCTCTGACTCAGGGCAAGCTGCTTAACCCTATTTATTTCAATTTCCTCATTTGTAATATAAGCTGGAGAAGGAAATGGCGAAATGTTCTTTTATCTTTGCCAAGAAAACCCCTAAATGGGATCATGAAGAATTGGACAAGACTCAAAAAATGACTGAACAGCAGCAAATCTCAAAGAGAAGGTGTTAGCAGGGAGCAGGGGTTGGAGGTGGGAGGGCCTGAAAGGTCTCCCATAGAAGGAGGTGACAAAGGAGACTATTACAGGTGAGGGGAACAGTCTATGGAAAATGTAGGGAATCCTGAGTTAGTGAAATGGTATGTACAGATATTATAATAATAATAATAATATAAGAAAGGAGGTGATGAAGGGGAGAATCACAGAAGTTACAAGTTGGACAGACTTGCAGTAGCTGTCTAGATCAACTCATATCTGATGTAGGAATCCCTTCAAACACCCAGACTACTTGAAGTCCTCCAGAGGTGGTGAATTCTTTATCTCCCAAGGCAGTCTGTATCAGGGTAATAACAGATCTGGCAACAGATTTTAGCATACTTGCTAATGAACTACTCAAATTTCACCTTACCAGATCTGATATTACTCTGGCATAGCCCTGTGTAACATGAGGTTATCTCTTGCCACAATAAGCCTTAAAGCAGTAAAAAAGGGGGAGAATTCTATTATAATAAACTATTATTATTCTTAATTATTGTTATCATCTGATTCACACACCCTAGACCAAATTTTGTTGAATTCTCAATAGCTTCTTTCCTTTCTCAAAAGCTCATATTGTCCAAGGCTATTTCTACTCCAGAGAACTGGAGGCCAGCTAGTGACTTAGGAAGGATGTGCAATCTATGTTTAGCTTCATATTAAATATATGTTTTGTAGGTCTGTTGCTTTGGACGACTGGTCCTACTCATTACTGTCTTTTGAGTCATGGAGCTTGTAGGCTCATCTCACTTTCTCCCATCCTCACTTCACTTGGAACTTGGACTGAATCTCTGTGCACTATGTCTAAGGAAGCCATCATCCCTCTCCTTAACTTCTTACATTTCCTGTGTTTTTGTACAGAAAGGAAGTGAAGACGAAGCCCTGTGGCTGCACTGCTAGCACAGAAATATACAGCTGAGTCCCCTTTTTCTGAAGATTTGATTGTCAGGGTGCAGGGCAAGTTTATGGGCCATTTAACTAAGGATCGATTCTGAAATAACATTGAATTCTCCATGACTTGGTTATCCTGTAAGGAAGCCAAGAATTTCAGTTCTTCTTTCAAGATCTGTTGATACCAGTAAATGAAACGATGTCCTTTGATTGGATCACATTTAAGCACCACTTTCTGTTCTCTTCCTTTGATCATAAATCTTGGTGTCTGTGTAACCCCAGAATCCATGAGGCCTATGAGGGAAGGAGACAGAAGAGAAGATTTGGAATCAAAGGTTGAATGTGGCATTTGTAGCCACAAGGTAAGGATTTGGAGCTGAGGCACAGCTAAGCCAATCAGAATTAACCATCTATTCCCCTGGACTCACCTGCTCCTAGGAGACACATGGCCGCATGGGAAAGGAGCCATATTCTGATATTCATGGCAAAAGTAGAAATATGGTATCTCCCACCTTCAGTCATCCTCTGATAGAGGGTGGTTCTTTCTGTGTGGCTTCTATTTAGCCTATCAGAAGTCTTGTTTTATGATATGACTAGCTCCACAGTGCCTGGTTTGCCCCACTTTGGTACAACATGGCCACTTCAAATAAGAAAAGGAAAGTCTTTTTCCAAGATGAAGATTCCAGAACTATGATTGTATTGATTCTTCTTTATTTTGAAGGCTAGGATAACAACAGGGACCACTGTGAATTTTCACTGTTTCATACAGTGACATTTCCCTTTCACATGTAAAAATCTATTCCCTTATATATTATCTAATTTTATTTTTAAAAATTAGCTATTTAATTTATTCTGCCTCCATTACTGGTAATCATAATTTTAAAAGTTCTCTGGAGTAGAAATAGCCTTGGACAATATGAGCTATTGAGAAGGAAAGAAGCTATTGAGAATTCAACAAAATTTGGTCTAGGGTGTGTGAATCAGATGATAACAATAATTAATGATGGAGGCAGCATTGTATAAGAGAAAGTACACTGAATTAAAAAGTCAGAAAGTCCTGAGTTTGAGTCCTACCTACTAGTTATTTTACCCTAGACACTTCATTTCAATCCTCTGGATTTCTTCCTCATCTGTAAAATGCAGGAATGGATACAATGACCTATAAGGGTCCTTCTAGCTCTAATCTTTGATCTTAAGTCCTCTCTACTTTCATTCTGGGTCTTGATATTATTCTTAAACTAATAACTTAGTGACAAGTTCCTTTCCAGCCCTTAACCACCAACACTAAGTCATTTTGAGGATTAAATTCAAGGATATACTTGAGGACCAAAAAACCTTTATAGGAGATAAGGAGCGGATTTATTATTTCATTGGTGAATGGAACTTACACATGAGGCAATCTCCACTACTGAAAGCTGATACCTTCTCTATAATTTAGAATCTTACAGAGTTCTCTAGAACATTGTAAGGTTAAATGATTTGCCTAGGGTCACACGGTACATCTATTTCAGAGACAAAACATGAACCCAGGTCTTCCTATATATCATTATCTGCATATTGTCTCTTCTACTAGATTATGAACTCCTCAGAAGTAGGTGATGTCTTTTACCTTTCTTGGTATTCCCATTGTTTTTTTGTGCCTGGAATATAGTAGGTACTTAATAAAAGTTAATTGACTATCTAAAGTTCTATAAGTAAGTTATTATTATTGGAAGGAACCCTAATAATTATAACTGTTCTCTCCATATTACATATTAGTCTAAACCCCCCAAAAACCTTGATAATTAATTTTTCTGAAATATTGCTCTTAGTGCTTCCTTGTTTTATAGATTCTTCAATAAAATGCCATTTTGTTGCTGTTGTTTCAGTCATGTCTGACTCTTTCTGATCCCATTTGGGATTTTCTTGGCAAAGATATTGGAGTGGCTTTTCATTTCCTTCTCCGACTCATTTTACATAATGAGGAAACTCCATGGCAAATAGGGCTAAGTAACTTGCCCAGGGTCAGAGAGCTAGTGAGTGTCTGAGGCCAGATTTGAATTCAGGAAGATGAGCCTTTCAGTCTCTAGGTCTGGCACTCTCTCCACTGTGCCCTGTTGCCTACAGCTGCCTGTTGCTTAGAGAATAAAATCTAAACTCATTGATCTAGTATTCAAAGCCACCTAGGATTTGACCAAACTTAACAATCTACCCTTATTTCACTACTTTCACAATAAACTTAAATCAACTAAAGAAAAAAAGCTTGCAGATTCCAAGAGGAACAACACTGAAACTAGAAAGTTCATGAAGCTATGAATTCCTTTATCTCTTATAGAGATGAAAACAGATAATTTTCTGTTTATAGTCATTTAAGTCTAATTTTGGTTGGAAGCAAGGGAGTAATTAGCTAGTCTTCATTTGATTTCCAAAAATCAGTGAAAATGACTACTAGATAATTTCACCTAAAATATGGAGAGCCAATACTAAGACAATTATAATCATAGATAAAATATAGTTTTCTTAGTTTTTTTATCAATTGTAAAAAACATATTAAGTCTTCTTAAATCTGAAGCAGGACAGACAAGATCATAGGATCAGAGATTTAGAGTTGGAATGGATCTTAGAGTTTACCCAATCTGAACTCCCCCCCTTTTTGAATGACAAGAAGGTAAATGGCATGACCAGGTATAGCAATTGAAATTATCTCAGGAGGCTTCTTTTTTCTAATTTTTTTTTTTGGAATTAATTGATTGGTCAAAACATCCTAATTGTAGTCAAATGAATCTCAATCATCATAATACAAATGGAAACTCCTGGCTAGGTACATATATATACATTTTTAGGAGTTTTTTGTTTGTTGTTTTCCCAACTACTCCCTTGAATATTCCAAGACATTTTTAACTGGTGCTAGCTAATTAAGAAGTGGTCCATCAGACCCTCAGCCCTTCCCCAAACTGACAGGTGAGGCTTTATATGTCCACAGGAAGAGTATTATTATAGAACTTTTCCTGTCAGCCCAAGGCTGTGAAAGCACCACATTCTTCAGGACAAAGAGAATGCAAAAATCTATAGACTGAATGGAAGCAGGTCTGAGGCTTAGCTCGGGAATTCTTTCTAATATAACTTTTATAATCCAGGACACTAATATAAAAATAATATAGTATATGAAAAAACAAATTCTCACACAGGGTCCCACAGAAAGTACCTGAGGTGAGATTTGAACCTATATATTCCTAACTGGAAATCTAGCACTCTAGCCACTTTTCCATGATGAGTTTTGATGGATGAATCATGAAATCATAGACCTGAAGTTGAAAGGAATCTCAAATCTAACATAATTTACCTGCATTTTACAAAGGAAGAAATTGAGATTTATTTTTCTTTCCCAAGACTCAGGATATAAATATTCATTTTTTTCATTGATCAAGAATTTATGGAATACAAACACTGTGTTAGTTGGGTGTTTGGGAGAAGATGGCAAGGAGAAAAAGAAGTATAAAAGAAATGTCCTAATCGTTAGTTTAATTTAATCTATTTTAGGGAGGTCAGATGTACAAACATGAAAATGCAAACAACTAACAAATTAATATTATAAGGTCTTACAAAGCAGTATATAGTATTGGGCCAAATGTGTAGTACCACCAATTAATATTACTGGAATTTTAAGGAGAGTGAAACCATTCAAGACTTAACCAAGAAAGACATCATGGAGGATATGTGTCATGCTCAGATTGTTTTGTTTTTGATGTTCAATAACAGAGAAAAGGTATCTGAATATTTCTTTGTTCTCAAAACTCTAGATCAGGGGTTTCTAACCTTTTTTGGTTTCATGGACCCTTTTGTCAGCCTAATGAAATCTATGGAGACTCTTCTCAGACTAATAATTCTAAATAAAACCTAGAAAGACCTACATGAACTGATGTAGAGTGAAGTGAGCAGAACCAAGAGAACACTGTACGTGGCAGCAGCAATAATGTACAATGAACAATTGTGCATAATTTGGCTATTATCAGCAATAAAGTGATCCAAAACAGTCTCAAAGGGCTTATTATGAAAAAAAAACTGTCTACTTCCACAGAAGGAAAAAAAGTTAATGGAGTATGAATGAAGATCAAAGTAAACCATTCTTCACTTAATTTTCTTCATTTTTCTTGCACATTATGAAGAATATAGAACTATATTTTTATGACAGTACATGTATAACCAGTATCAAATTACTTACCATCTCAGGGAGGGGGGAAAGAAGAAGGGAAAGTGGAAGGAAGAGGCTGTAGAACTCAAAAATATTAGAAAAAAAGATAAAAATTGTGTTTACGTGTAAGTGGGGAAAAAATAAATCATTGAAGGGAAAATTTTTTTTAAAATAATAGTTTCTAAATGCATAAAATACCCAGAATCACAGAGGAAATCAATTGTAGAAAATTACTTTTAAATGTTAAAAATCACTTCCAGCACCCTAGGTTAAGAACTATTTTAGATCCACTGTGCTTTGCTAGTGATTTGGGCTCTGAGGTAGTACAAAGAGGTCTTTTTTTTTTTTTAAAACCCTCACCTTCCATCTTGGAATCAATACTGTGTATTGGCTCCAAGGCAGAAGAGTGGTAAAGATAGGCAATGGGGGTCAAGTAACTTGCCCAGGGTCACATAGCTGAGAAGTGTTTAAGGCTAGATTTGAACCCAGGACCTCTTGTCTCTGGGCCTGGCTCTCAATCCACTGAGCCATCTAGCCTTCCCCAGTACAAAGAGGTCTTAACTGAGCAAGAACTGATGTAAAGGGTAAAGAGACAGTGCCAGAGAATACTCTTTTTAAAGTATTGCAAAATATATATTATATTTACATATATACTACCTTAAAGGATTTGCTAGTATTGATGGGATATTACGTAACTGATTTTTCCCAAATGTTGCTTCCTAGCTAGGGCCAGGTAAGTCCATGCACAGGTATGAGTCTGACAATAGTAATATATCTTTGTAGCCACCACAACTAAACCTTCTCTGTTTAATGTTCTTTTAATCTCAGCCTGAGTGGGTTGATTTGACCTGAGCTGGCTGGCTGATTAAAGGGAAAAGCCTTGCCCTTAAATAATTTAATCCATATTATCTGTGACAGTTGCTTCCTCTGCCTGTACTTGCCATCTGGAAACAAGGTCCTGCCCGCCACCAGCTCCCTTCCTCTGGTGCACAGCTGCAATGCAGGGCCAGTTGCCATGACTCAGTCTCCACAGAACTAGCTAAAGATCAGAAGTGGATGCAGTTGGGGGGAAAAGTCCTGTATATAAAGGCATCCTGTTTTTCCTTCATCCGTTACCCAAATCTAATTTAACTGCTTGATGCCAGAGCACCTGGAATTTTCATGAATCCACAGTGCCTCCTAGTGGTCAGTGGGGCAGTCACCGAAACCAAATTGCCCCATGGAAAACTGAGCAACAACATTAGGAGATAGAGAGAAAAGAAGGTCGTAGAGACATTCTCATTGACTCAGTCATATTCTTCTCCTAGAGCTCCTAGTAAGTTATCCTTAAAATTATAGGACTTCAAATTGTCTTGGCAAATTCCCTATACCTGTACCTCCAGGCACCCCCACAGGACAAGACAAATTATAGAAAACAACAGCTTTCTACCTTTTCCTAATTCTGTCCGAAAAACAACTAAATAATGGTTTACTAACATAAATAGAGGGAGCAGCCAAGTGGTGCAGTGGATAGAGTGCTAGAGTTTAGGAAGACCTGAGTTCAAATCTGACCTCTGACACTTTATCTCTGTGACCCTGGGCAACTCACTTAATCCTGTTTACCTCAGTTTCTTCATCTGTAAAATGAATTGAAGAAAGAAATGGCAAACCACTCCAGTACCTTTGCAAAGAAGAACCAAAAAAAGTGGCTATGAAGAATCAGACATGACTGAAAAATGACTAAACAACAGCATAGACAGTGTTTTCTTCCACTAATAATCATGACCTTTGAGTTACAGTCTTTTCAGAACCTTCTTCCATAAATAGTAGAGTATTTTCAGTCATCCCACACTGATGTCAATAGTTTTTCTTTCAGGCTCCCACTTCTTTTTCTCTTTTAGCAGTGGCTTTAATTCATCTTAATTACTGTCTTTTTCTTCTTTCTCTTTCCATGATCCCCTTCTATCCTATTTAGCCAAATAATCAATTCTCAAAAAAAAAAAAAAAAAACCCTTACCTTTTGTCTTAGAATCAATACCAAGGCAGAAGAGAGGTAAGGGTTAAGCAATTAGGGTTAAGTGACTTGCATAGAATCACATAGCTGGGAAGTGTATAAAGTGGCATTTGAACCCAGGACTTCTCATCTCTAAGTCTGGCTCTCAATACACTGATCTATTTATCTGCTCCTCAAAGAATCAAGTATTAATAGATTTCCATATATACAGAACTTTTGAACAGCAGGATGGAGTAGATGGAGCTTTGCCCCAGGGCTACAAATTCAGAGGAAATTTAAAGCTTTTGTGTTACTTTGCTGGCACAAAGTAAATGAAAATACAGGGCTTAAGCATCTTGTTAGGAAGAACAATTAGTTGAAATAGGAAGTTACCATGTGGCACATTGTTGGAGATCCTTCCCCATCTTGCCCTATTTCCTTACACCACCCTTCCCTGACCCCACCATTTCCCCTAGGACTGACTCATGGATTGTCTCCAGATCTCTGTCTCTTTACCGCTGGTGAGTGTCTTCTCCTCCCTTAGCTGACTTGCCCCAAGTGTTCTATGTAACTGTTACCAGGAGTGCCACAACTCCTAGTTATGACTACTCTAAACAGGAGAACAACGATGAAAAGAACAAAATAATTTTCCTGGCTTCTCTTAAGGAACCAAGTTTATTATGAGAACTTGTATCCTTTGACTTGAACCAGTTCTTGCTTATTTCCTGCACTTACCTAGTCTAGTGCCTTGCTCACCTTAATCACTTTTGTTACCAATATGTGAAAACTGAGAAACAATTACCTAGGGGTGATGTGGAACTCTCCATGCTAGAAATGCAATATTGTATTTTCTAAACCTTTACCTTCCATCTCCGAAATAGCACTATGTATTTATTGGTTCTAAGGCAGAAAAGTGGTAAGAGCTAGGCAATGAGGGTTAAATGACTTGCCCAGAGTCATATAGTTAGGAAGTGTCTGAGGCCAGATTTGAACCAAGACCTCCCATCTCTAGGTCTGGCACTCAATCCACTGAGTCACCCAGCTGCCCGCTGGAATACAATATTACACAAGCAGACATGAAGAATTTTGTGTTATATTTCCACTTAAGGAGAAAGAAGCGCCCAGTTGAAGAAAAGCACTAGTGGACAGAGGGATGAACTGGGAGTCAGGACAACCTAAGGATCCTTTCAGCTCTAAATTTATAATTCTATGAATTGGCCAAATGGTATTCATTGTAGATCAATATACCACAATTCTGAGACCCTACATATTGGACTTTAGACCATAGGAATGCTATTTGTTGATCAGAACTTGAAAGTCAAAAGGCAGGGTGGTGACATGAGGAAGCTTGGTTTTTTTAACTAGAGAACAGTCCATGTTTCCTGGTTATTGCATCACGTTGGTACAGATATGTCAGAATCTAGTGAACGTAAGGTCTGCTGGGGGACTCTGGGTAGTCCAAGATGTCCTTCCTGAGATGGAGCTTGTGTCAGGTCTACAGGTACTTGGGGCTGAGCTGGAACTGTATCATCTTCCAATCTCCTCTAAAGTTACTCCCCAGGCTGGGACCAGACAAGTTTGTGCACCAAAGGAAGATGATTCTCCATATCTGTATCAAGGCTGCTAGCACAGAAATAGAGGACTGAGTCCCCTTGCACCAAAGACCTGACAGAGTGTCTAAAGTTATCTTGCTTTTTCAGGGATCTGTCATTTTTTTCTATTTTCTTTGTTGTGGAAGTTAAAACATCATCTGAAGACTTTGTTCCGTTGTCTCACAATACCAGAATGCATTAAAGTGTCCAAAAATGGGGTCACACTCTAGCACCATTGACTGTCCTGTCATTGAGACTAAGTATCTTGGTGTTTGAATGAGTCCAAGAATGAAATTGTTCTTCCTGACATGACCTTCTTCCTCCCTCCTACCTGCCTCCAGATTCTACCAGTAGGAGACTCACATTTGAATAACTGTTGGTCCCTCGCCCTTGGTCACCATTCTGTAGCCTATCTCACCTCCTACTGTTTCCTGTGCTATGACTGGGGGAGGTTTGTGCGCAGAGAAAGGAAGACTTTGGAGCGCTGTGTCACTGGAGGCACAGAAGTAGATGGCTGTGTCCTTGGGCTGAAGAGATTCAATTTGAAGGTTTAAGTGGACCTTATCCAGCCTCTTAGGTCTGAAACGACTAGAATTAGTGAAGTTCCCAAAGAGCTCTTTATTATTGTAATAAAACATGGTCTCAAGACCCTGCTTGTCATCTTGTTGATACCAGTACATATAGTCATGATTAAAATCCTGTTTACATCTCAGGTCAGCCTCTTGTCCTTTCTCTTTAACTAGATATTTAGGGGTCTGGGTGACTCCAGCATCCGCAGAACCTAGAAAAGAAGATAGAAAGTGGGAGACAGCCTGGAAATGAATTTGATTCTCCCTGCCACCACAGTGGAAAATTTCCTGACAAACTCAGGAACTTGATTTTCCACATGCCCAGAACTCACCTATCCCCAAGAGAAAAATGGCTATAAAGGAGTGGAAAGTGGTGCTCATGATTTGAGTAAGAATAAGATGTCTTCTCATCACCACATTTCGATGTATAAGATATGGGAGAGGGCTAGACCTGGGGTTCTTGGTGAAGAATGTACCAACCCCTAGGTGGAGCTGGTAGGTGATGTCAATATTTCAGCAATTATAAAAGCACTTGAGTTCCATATGGAAAGTGAGGGGTTCATACTGTGCCTAGAGGAAAGGAGGTCTTGGTCCAGGACAGAAACATAGTCAGAGAAGAGATGAACTTTGTGTTTATATGGGTCATGTCTTTATATTTTTACTTCCTCTCTGCTTAGCATGGAGAAATTAATTTCCCATCATGATCCTCAGATTCTGTGGTCTTTTCGATTCAGATTAAAATCTTGATGATAAGGAACTCACTATCTCTTAGGATTACTTGTTCTATTTTTTGGACTGGAAACTAGGTGGCATGGTAGATGCAGTAGTGGATTTGAAGTCAGGAAAAGATTAATTCAAATCCCACGTCAGACACATACTAGTTAGTTGTATGACCCTAGTCAAGTCATTTATCCTCTATCTCAGTTTCCTCATCTATAAAATGAAGAAATAATAATAGCTCCCACCTTCAAAAGTTGATGTGAGTTTAAAATAAGATAATATTTGTAAAGTATTTTTACATAAATGCTTGCTATTTTATTAAGGATTTTCCCCTTTATGATGAAAAAAATCTCCTTCTCTAACTTTCCTTATTGTTTCTGTTCTCTAGGACCGAGCAAACCAAATCAAATGCCTCTTCTACAGGGTAACCATTCACATAATTGAAAACGGCTTCTTTGTACTTCCCAAATCTCTTCTTCAGGCTAAATACTAGTCTTTTCTATGGCACAATTTTGAGTTCTGGCAGCACACTGTTCATCTTTATTTGAATGTGCCCCAGATTGCCAATTTTCTCCCTAAAATATGGTGCCTAGAACCATATATAATACTCTAGATGCAATATGACTAGATCAGAGTATAGTGGGTTTACAATTCCATTTGCTTCTGCATTGCATGTTTTTATATGGAGGCTGGAACAGCACAAAGCATGGAGAAAAAATGTGACACGACATGAAAAATATGGGGAAAAGAACTGGAATTGGAATTATCTTTGACATCCAGTTCTCCTATTTATTACCTGCTGGGACTTTAAACAAATTGCTTGACCCTTCTGTAGCTTGGTTTTTTTATTCCTATAATGGAATGGCAGAACTTTCTGGGACAGTGTGGTCCGGTTATAAGTGGTTAATTTGAAGTGAAAGAACTTGTATTCACATCCTGACTACTATATATATTTGCCTATGTGATCTTGCGTAGGTCTCTTCTAGGCCTCAGTTTTGTATTTATTTTTATTTTCACCAATAGAATAGAAAGGTTGCATTCTATAACCTCTAACTTCCCTTCCAGCTCAAAATCTACAATTCTTATAAGAGCTGACATTCTCCTTCTCTTTAACTTGGTACAAGATCTCTTCCCTGCAACCTCTCCTATACTACCTAAGTCTTTGAGAAAATGAGCAGTGATTATCGTTGAGTAAATATCATAAGTAAAGTATGAGTTCAGTGATATGGCAATGCCCCATACATTTAGTATATTCATGAGAAGAGGAACTATTCTTTTTTGTCTCTTGGAACACAGTAAATTAAGGAGATGTTTGACATTCCTATTTATTTTACCCTAGTATCATGAGATCATAGATTTAGAGATAGAAAGGTCCTTATAGACAATCTAGTTCCACCACCACCAACACCATTTTACAAATAAAGAAATAAACGTCCAAGTATTTAATTGGGTATATTTTGAAAAATAATAATTACTTACTGTGTGTAAAAAGTTTGAAAAAAGGGAAATAATATAAAATCTCCTTAACTGTAAATTTATCAGGTTCCTTAAAACTTTTTTTTTTAATTTTAAACCCTTAACTTCTGTGTATTGACTTATAGGTGGAAGATTGGTAAGGGTAGGCAATGGGGGTCAAGTGACTTGCCCAAGGTCACACGGCTGGGAAGTGTCTGAGGCCGGATTTGAACCTAGGACCTCCTGTCTCTAGGCCTGACTCTCAATCCACTGAGCTACCCAGCTGCCCCCTCCTTGAAACATTTTACTTGAGCAAAGTCATGAAATATGATTGGCTCTGTGAAAGAACTTTCTAAATATTGTGAAACTCTAAAATAATGAGTTGATTTACTGAAAAACTGGTATCATCTCTTCTGTCACATGCACTAACCCAAAGTGGGAAGAGGGTGATGAATTACAAGCTTGCTTATACTTTAGAAGTGATTATTATGATGTTTTCTGATTATGAGAAATGTGAAAATTATACCTGGGATTGTATGGTTTGAAGCTACATTTTGAGCCAATTTATTTTCAATGGATACCAGTTTTAAAGTTTTATTTTTGCCTATGGGGGTAAATATTGAAGTGAGGTAAACTAAGTCATTGATCAGAAAACCTGCTTCTCCCTGGAGAAAGCAAAAATCAGAAATGAGCTTTCCTGTGAAGGTTGGTCAGCTCAGAACTAAAAGAACATATGGTCAGTGTTCACAAGAAAGTGATTCCATTACTAACAAGGAAGCCAGTATAGGATAAGGTTTATCCTATACTGGAATGTACTATACAATGGAATAAACTATATAATGGAATGTCTTGTACCCCACGCCAATGACACATCTGGCTTCTAGATGATAAGGCTTGCTTACTTCAGTTATTTTGCACCTGATCATCAAGGTTATGTCTCATTAATGGGTATTGTTTGCTTTGTATCTTGCACCCTATAAAAACTGCATTGTAACTTCACTCTGGCACAGTTTTCACTAGGAAAGTCTGCCCTGGCCTATAATCGATAGATAGATAAATAAATATTGGTTCCATTAATTTGAACTTCTGGGTGTCTGGACTCACTTTATGAAGTGCCCCACTTCAGTGTTTAATACCTTAAGAGATGGATATCTGCTTGTCTGGAGATTTACACTAAGTAACCAATGCTTTTTCTGGATTTTGAGTGAACTATCACATATTTATTTACTATCTATGAGGAATTCAGAATACAATTATTTTCTTAAATTCTAATAACTAATTTTTTATACCAAGATGAGTTTAAACTAGAAGGGGAAAACCAGAAAATGGAAAAGGATGTTAAGTGGATATATATCTATATGTATATATGGTTATATATACACACATACACATGCATGTCCCATCTCCCTTTTGAACAGGAAATTTTCCAACTTGGTTCATTCTGGGTTATGACACCCTGTGAATAACATGGAATTTGGCTGTATGATTGGTTGTTAAATATGACAGGTGGCCCTGGAATCAAATAAAGCTAAGGGAGATTTTTCCTCTCTTATGGCTTAGATGAGATCAAGCTATACCCTTAAAGAGCCAGAGACAGAGACACACAGAGAGAGAAAGAGGGAGAGACATAGAGACAGAGAGAGAGAATTGGCTTTCTAGTGTTTCAAAAGGGATAATACAGTGTTTGACTATGTTTTAGTAATGAGATCTAAAAATTAGATGGAGGAGTTTACATCCAGAACTGCATAAAAACTTGTAAAGAAATTTTAAGTCATCATTTTCCAATTCTAAAGTTTCTGATAATATCAAGGGGTAGAAGGAGTCATTGTGTAAGTCTAGCCTTTATAGATCCCTTTAAGATTCTTCCTTTAGAGTACAGATGTCATTGAACATATCAGATACAACAGTTGGGTGAAGGTAGAATGTACAAGTGCTATGTAGAAAGCTGAAATTCTCTGAAATTTCAGGTGAATTGTGGGTTCCTAATTTGCTATTCTACTTATCGTCCTTTATTATTAGTTCTAGTTCCATAAAATTTGAACAGGTTTTCACCACACAAACTGATATAAGGCCAGTCACAATTTACTAAATTGTAATGTCTTATCATTATACTGTTTTAACAGCATTACCTAGACTAGAGGATCTCCACAAATAACCTAGGATCTGAAGATGGCCCCCATAAATCTGCTTTGATCCATACACAGCAATTAAAGAGGTACACAGGAAGTGCTTGCCAGAACCCTGAAGAACCTGGACATTTCTAAAGGACGTGATATTCCTAAAGCTACTGCCAAATTGGGCTTCTTTATTTCTATTGCAATTTTGTTTGTTATGTTAGTCATGTGCGTGTCATGAACCTGTTACCTATTCTGTAAGCTGCTTATCCTTTCTGCTTAGACTGATGCAACTACAGGACCCCAGGGTCTTGAACTATATTTTGTTTGTCATGGTTTGCCCACAGTGTTTATGTAGAGGTCCTTCATGTAGTCTCTAGCTGCCTTCCTTATTAAAAGTCTAATTCCTCCTGGAAGGAAACTGTGATTAAAGCGGGGAGGGAGGTGAGTGAAAGTGGGCATCCTACCATTTGAACATCTGCAGAGTGACTATATTTAACTGCCAAAGTCTATAGGCTACAGTTATGTCTTGGGGATATGAAACTTTATTTGGCTAAAGTATCTATCGTGGCTTTTCTCTTGTATGCCCTCCTGGGTTTGTGTGCTTTTTTTTAGGAGCAAGGGGTAATTTCAACTCCCCTACCTGGATCAATTAGCTGATGAGAATGAATAAAGGTACAACCAGTGCTAGAATGGGAACCAAGAAGGCTGTGTCATCAGTGGGGAGCCATACAATCGTACAAATCATAAACTGTTTATGTTTATGGTGCCTCGTTTGTTGCAAAGAACTGAACCCCAAAGCAACTCCCAAGCTTAAAGGCAACAGAGATTCAGATGTTGCAGTTGAGTATAGCAAATCAGTATGGGTCTAATTGTGGTGCTGCACTATGAGTATGGTTAGTATCACAAAGGGGAATTGTTGACATTTGTGCTGAATCAGCCAGTGACTCCATTGTTTCTAGTCTTGCTTGTCTTCCAGGTACTTGTCAATCATGGTGTGTACTTTAATTCCATCCTCTTGTCTTTCATATTCCCTATTAGTCAACATGTAGTCACATAGCTTTCAGCCAATCTCTTTCCTCTAATTTATTTCCCTATGATGCAGAGAAGCTGAGGCATAATCCATCCCCTTTTGGAAACACATACCCATCAGGATTATCTTCTTTTATTATGAAATCCATCTTTAAAAACAGTGGGCACTTTGAATTTGGGCCAATGACTCTCAACCTGCTTTGGCTTTGAATGAATATTTCAATAAAATCCTTTTAATTTCCTCTACTTGAGTTTGTTTCATTATTGAGGGCAAAGGCCTGAACAAAGACTTTCTTTTTATCCAGGGTATAGTTTGTGGGCCATGGCAAAATCAAGGGTGTGGACATCTTTGTGAGTAGCTATGTGGGATTGAATAGTAATTCATGAGAAGTGAGTAAGTTGAGGAACTGAATGATTATGAAGTTTGTGGGAGAGTCAATATGGATGCTGATATCTCCTAGAACAAAAGCAGGAGTTGAGAGGCAAGAAAAATTGTCATCCACATTCTTAACTCATTGAGGAAGCAAAGGGAGTAACTTGGGGGAAGTAGTTTCTGCGGACAACAATTACTAGATTTTTGACTGGATGTTAGATATGAATAGTATGACTATCAAAGGAAGAGAGTTTACTGAATGATGGAGGTAGGTGGTAAACCTATAAGTGACAATGGGGAACAAGGAGGATTCCAACTCCCCCACCAGGAACAATTGGCTGAGGAGAATAAGTAAAAGTACAGTCAGTGATGGAAAGGGTAACCAAGGAGGCTGTGCCATTAATAGGGAGCAAGATTTCAGTAATTGCTAGCAAATGGAAGGAGTGAGAGAAAAACAAGATTAAAGATTAAGGGAAATTTGTTGCCTATGGAACAGATATTCCAGAGGGCACAGTGAAAGGTGGATGGTGTTTCATTGAAACTTTGGAATGAAATGGTTGAGGCAAACAGAAATAAGTAAATAGGTGATAGAAATTTGGGAATGTGTTTGAAAGATGATCTATAGGGATTCAGAATCACTGGAATGTGAAGGGTATGACCAGATGTGAGAATGTTCATCATTGGATGGAGGATGTCACTCTTTCCAGTAGAGGTTGGAGACTGGGCTGGAGGCAAAGGCAGTATGAGATGGGAGCAAGGTAGAGATTAGTCAGAAAAAGAGTACAACAGAATATGGAGGTCAAATCCTAACAGCAAGGGAAAAAAATCTGGTTACCTACCAATTTTTCTCTTCCTCTTCCTTCAAGGGATAGGCAGGCAGGAGATGGAAAGCCTGAAGTCAAAGGGTAGATTTATCTCTGCACCAGAGGTTCTCCACATCTCAGGTGGGAGATTGCTGGTAGCAAGAAATAGAAGTTGTGTTGTGCAGGAACAAACAGACGTCATTGCTTTGGGGCACATTTGGCTCAGCCCCTTGGCTACTTCCTTCAGTACACAGAAGGAAATGGAAAGTACACAGAGGGTGGCCATAATTATTTTTGCAGGTATATCTCTGGTGGAGAAGACTGTCTTCACTATCCAGGCTTAGGGAAAATATTCTTTAGGTAACTTGTCTCTCTTCATATCTCCTTATATTAATCTAAATTCACCAAGCAACTATCACTATTGGTTCAATTTACTTTCTTCCCAGTAGCAGAATGTGCTGATCAGTAGACAAGAGAATTGTTAGAATCAACAAATGTTAGAACTAGAAGGAACTTCAGAAATTTAGTCATAGGATCATTGGTTAATATAATTAGAGTGAGAAGGAACGTGACAAGTCATCTAATCCATCACCCTTAATTTTGCCAATATGGAAATTGAAGTCCGGAGCCATGAAGTAAAATCCACCCAACTCATGAGTAAAAGAGCTTTGAATCCTCTCAAGATTACACTCGCCTTCATAGTTCTGTTTCTTATTGTACATGAACCTGTTTTATGAATCAGTCCTCTGCATGGTGGGTTATTATGACACCTTTCCTTAGAACCTAAGCACTTCTGAATGACTATGATAAAATCAAGTTACTGAGCCCCCGCAGAAATGAAAAGGAAACCTTTGGACCTGAGAAAACTCTGCCTTGGTACTGTCAATTAGTGTCTCAGTCTGAATGGCAACTGACCAACCATCTGTGGCCCATCTCAACTGACTCCTTTCAAACCTCCTCCTCCTCCCTCCATTGCTTTTTATACTGGGGTCTCTTAAGGTTTGTATGCAGAAAGTTGATGACTTTACAGCACTGTGGTAGTGGAATCACTGGTGGTACAGAAATACATGGCTGTGTCATTAGCATGAAGAGCTTTAATGTGAAGAGACAAGGAAGAATTGTCCAAAAACTTGGGTCTAAAGTAGTTAGAAATACTCTCGTTCCTGAGAAGCCTATTATTGTAGAAGTATGACATCATCTGGAACTTTTGCTGGGTATCCTGTGAAACTAGTGCTTTGCCTCATGTTTCCAATCTTGCTCACATCTCAAAGTTGCCTCTTGCCCCCTACCCATGGCCAGGTATCTGAGTGATCCTGGTATCAACAGGCTCTGTAGGAAAAAGAGACAATAAGTAGGAGTTGGATACTGATGACTAGTTTTATGTTACCACCCAATGAAAAGTCTCAGAATCCTGCTTGGTAAACTCAGTGCCAGGATTTCCCACCTGTCCCAGACTCATCTTTCCCCAGGAGAAAAATGGCCAAACAGGAGAGAATTCCAGTGTTCATGCTGGATTCGGGAAAGGTATAGGACTTCTCCCGGCAACAGATTTTGGTTTATAAGACATGGGAGGGCAAGACAAGGGACTGGGGCTCTAAGGTTGCCACCATCCTTGGATGGAATCAGTCTGTGATGTCACTATTTCTATATAGTTTCAAAGGAACTCTTTGAAGAGGGAAGATCCACAATTAAATTCTGCTGCTTTTCTCAGGAGCAATAGGTCTTTGAATTTATATAAATCTTATAAGTATGTTTTCCTTGTTCTTTCAATGTATTAATACAGCATTAGTGCCCCTTAATAAGGTCAATATTGACCTTGACTTTATTTTCTTACCCATAAAATCTTATTTATCTCTTGCCTCTAGGGAGCCTTCCTGGCGATCATAAATTCATAATTCACCCCAAATTTGCCATTGGACTGTCTTTGTGACATTTTTGTTACATAGTACATGTGGCACCTCTGTGCTTATTGTCCATATCTCCTTTGGGAGCTATAATTATGTAATAGATTTTTCTTCTTATGGTATTTCTCATAGATTTTGGCAGGATATCTCTTTGGCACTTGTAATCATTTAATGATTGAAATTAACCTCTATTCTTTGTTTCATTCATTCTGCTAAATCCAGAGAAATTCTTCATCAGGTGAGAAGCAAAGTGATGAATTTTTGGCCATTGCTACTGAAAGACTGTCTACTGAGTAATAGAGAAGTCGTTATCTACAATGTGAAAAGAGCGTACCTCCTAACACATTTTAAGAATTAAAACAGAATAGATTGTGGGCTGGGAATTCAAAATTCCTGGCTTTATTGCTTCCATTTCCTGTCATATCTGACTTCCTACTAACAGACCAAAACTGGAGTATAAACACACTCCTTCTTAAAATGGAAATTAGCATACTTACTAAGAGATATCAGAGACTATGAGAATATTTGAGACATTTCTTCACAAAACCAAAGGAATAGAAAGACCATGAAAACAGTGCCTATGAAAAGGTTCAAAACAACTAGTTAAAGCATTTCAGGTTATATCCTATTTGATACTCAGATCTACATTTTCATGGATAATTGAATTTGGTGGAGAGAATTTAATGCAAGATTACCTCAATTTGACTTAACACCACCCCAGGTCAACTGGTAATTTGTAAAGTGATATAAACTCCACATATACCATACCAATAGGCCATATAAGGACACTATATTGAACAAAAGGAAAGCATTTAATTGGAACTAAAACATAATATTAAATTCTGCCACCTCCCTATGACCAACTTCAACCCAATATTCCCAAAGCAGAGGGACCTAGTATCACTGGGATTGAAATTCTTGGATCATGATTCAGTCTTGCCCTTATGCTCTGGAGACTCTTGGGAAATATATAACAACTAATCCTTTTTATCATGCACACATCTATCATGGAAGAAAACAATATTCAAACATCCACCTTCATGAACAGTTGGAGTCAAGATGCAGATCAACACATCCTGTCTTTCACATTTGTTTATGTCTGTTTTTATTTTGGAGTTTTGGTTTTTTATGAATATTCTCTTACAACAATGACCAATATGGAAGTATGTTTTGCATGATAATACATGTATAATGCAGATCAAATTATTTACCATCTCCTAGAGAGGGGAAGGAGAAGAGGGAGGGAGAAAATTTGGATCTTGTGATTTCAGAAAATGTATGTTAAAAATTGTTATTACATGCAATTGGGAAAATAAAATATCTTTGAATTTAAAAAAATTCACTTTTATGGAATCCATAGCTCTTCCCCTTCTAGAACTAGAGAGGACAAGTCTATACTGGAAATATTATCTTCCATCCCACATGAAAATACTGAGCAGATGAGACTCTGACAATAGAAATACAAAGAAATGTTCTGGTTGGTATTGCAGAGGACCAAGAGGTGGACTATTACCTTCAAATCAGTTGTGAAAAGGGAATTTATCCTTTTTCATTTTTCCACTATGGGTACCTGGAGTAAGTTGGAACTTGGGCAGGAAGCAGAGATTGTATGAGGAAAATCATTGGATAAATTTAGTCATGAGGGCAGAATAATAGCCAGAAAATTGGATCAAGGCAGCCAAGAATATTGTGAGACAGCAGAGTGATTTCCCAGACACTGTCTCCTGAGTGGTCGAGGCAAATTAGAAAACTATGGTTGGTGGGGGCAGCTGGGTAGCTCAGTGGATTGAGAGCCAGGCCTAGAGACAGGAGGTCCTGGGTTCAAATCCGGCCTCAGACACTTCCCAGCTGTGTGACCCTGGGCAAGTCACTTGACCCCCATTGCTTACCCTTACCACTCTTCTACCTATAAGTCAATGCACAGAAGTTAAGGGTTTAAAATTAAAAAAAAAAAAAAAAAAAGAAAACTATGGTTGGTTCCCGAGATGTGACATATGAGAGTTAGTGGGAGGAGAAAAGACTTTATAAAGGTGAGGCAAAGAGGAAGTAGTGTCTTGGCATTTGGGCTGATGTTGCTGACTGGACCCCTGACAAGTGTAGCAAGGAGGCCCAAAATGGCAGCCACAGATTAGCCAGCTAAGTACCTTTATATCTCTCCCATTTTTCCCTCTTTTCCATCTACTACTTTCGGTTTAATACAATTATTAATCTACAGCTAGTCTCCTAATTTTAATTCTTATACAGTTAAATAGGGGGTAATGGTATTACATTACCCCCACTTTACAGAGAAGCATAATAAGGGCAAGAAGGATTAAGTGACTCATCCAAGATCACATGGGTAGTAAGTGTCTGAGGCAGAATTTGAACTGAGTCAGCCTAACTCTGAATCTTACACTTTTATTTAGTGTCTTTCCCCAGATGTCACAAACTAGCACCTTAGTAGAGCTACATTCTTCAATATATTCAGACACACATACAAAAACAACCATGAATTTATTGTGCAATCATTATTTAACTCCATATAAAAAGATACTTTAGTACGGAAAAGTGGATAGAAATTGGCTTTGAGTCAGGAGAACCTGAGCTCAGGTCCCATTTCTGACACATATTGGGCCATGTGTAATAGGCAAATTTATAGATTAAGTTAGGCACCAGGCTTATCAGGGAAGGCTGGAGAAATTGCACATGTGACCATGGACAGATCACATAACATAACTCTCAGTGCTCCCAAATATCTCTTTATGATAATAAATTACAAGAAAAAGTAGCTGATCTGCATTGGTAAAGGGGACTTCATTCCTGGAAGTTCCCCAAACCAAAAAAATCAGAGGTCTGGACCAAAACGTACTAAGTTTGACAATGCACTGAATCATGGGACCTCTGCCTGCTCCTGCCCTGCCCAGGTGCCTCAGAGCTTGAGCTCTTTACCCATTTCCTGAATTAACCTCAGGCTTCTTTTCCCACCCCTGATGTTTCCTGCGTGGAACCATGGAAGGTTTGAGGACAGAGGGAAGGTGTTTCTGCTTCACTGTGAACATACTACTGGCACAGAAATAGACGGCTGAGTCCTCGAGCTCAGTAGTTTGGATTTTAAACTTGCAGTGTAAATTGCTATCACATAGAGCTGAAAATCGAGACTTAGGCATTCCTGAATCATCCACTATTTTTTCATTCTGTAAATAAATCAAGAATTTTAACTCTTCACCCAAGAGCTTTCGATACCAATAAATATAAGCATGTCCTTTAATTGGATCACATTCAAATGTCACGTTCTGCCCTTTCCCACTGACTACTTGTGTTGGAATCTGGGTGACTCCAGCATTCATGAAACCTATGAGGGAAAAAAATGAAAACATGAGTCAGAACCCGACCTGGAAGTGGGCATTGATCCTATAAGAGAAAGCTTGGGAAGGGTGGGCTGGCAAGCCCGGGTCAGAACTTTCATGTACTTCTGGGGCTTACCAGCTCCTAGCAGACAAATGGAGACAGAGCAGAGGATCCTGGTATTCATGGCAATTGCAAGTATAGAACTGAGGTAGCTCTCAGTTTGGCCCCTCATTGGTACAGGTTGACCAAAACTTGCTTGTGCTGATTCTCCTTCCTCATTCAGAAGCTTCTCTAGACTAGAGATGAGCCCTCTAAGAGGATGATGACTCAGTCTTCTATGTGATGGCAGGGTGGAGTTTCATAATGATCTGGGCTAGGGAATCTTAACCACTTTGATGCTCTGATGAAGTCTATGGGCCCCTTCTCAAAAGAATAAATGGATGCCACAGAAGACCTCTAGAGTCTGCTTCAGCTTCAGATCTTGTGATCTTAAGATCTTATGATCTTAAGTACCTTCTACTCCTTTTTCCTAGTTCCTATATTGTCATTTAAGAGATAGATGAGTTGGTTCCTACTTTTTCTCCACTCCTCTCTCTCATTCCCATTCCAGGGATAAGTAGTCAATTTAATTAAGGACTTTAAGTATTTTAATTTTCAATCTATTTTTTAAATTCCTGTTTTATTCTTAAATCATCTCAGAAAACATTTATTAAGTGCTTACTAAGTGCAAGGTACTACTAGGCAGTAAGGATACAAGGGCAGAACTCAAAACAGTCCCTGCTCTCAGTGCCTTTCAACAAATTCTCTTAGGGAGATCCAACATGCATATGGATAAGTAAATAAATAATTCTATCCTGCTGGTGTCATACTTTGTAACTACAATACACATACATTCACATAATTAAATCACACAAAAAATGATGCTACTTTCACACTATCCACTACATCATGCTTCCTCAAATTATGTCTTGAATTGCCAGTCCTTGTGCTGTTTAGCTGTGATTTGATTAGCAACATCTCCTCAGCTTCAGAATACTTTCATATAAAAATAAAATAGCAAAATTATTAAATAAAAAAATAAATACAAATAAAATAGCATTTAGAAACCCTCTCCCAGCACTTGCTAGTACCAGAGCAGGCCAAAGGATCCTAAGTTGGGAGTAACATCTCAGGCCCACTGCCTTTTTTTTCTTTCTTCTTTTAAAAAAATATTAATTAATTTGGTTATTTGTTTGTTGCTTAAAATACCCAGGTCATTGCCTTTTCTATGCCTGAGACCAGATATATCAGACTCTACGTGACAATGGTATCTTGGGGCCCTGGGTGATAAAGAAGGGATCTGGACCAGAGTCTAGGAAGGAGTTTGATACTATAACTATGAAGGTAGCCAGAAGAGAAACATCCTACCTGAGCTCAGAGCCTGCTTGCTCCCAAGAGACAAATGATCATACTGAATAAGAATCTTGAGCCCATAGCAGGGTTAATCAGGAAGGAGACCTCTTCAGGTTAGAGCTCTGGTTGTCTAGGTTGACATAAACTACTATGGGGTTCAATTTCCTAACAGAGTGAGCCTGTTATATCTCTCCTCTCATTGACTCCTCCAGATTTAGGGTTCTCTGACAAGGCTAGGCTCATTCCCTCTTCCATTCTTTCCTATGCTCTAAGGAGCCTTTTACAAATTAGGTGAGAATTCATGGGTCAGGCAGCCTAGTTTGGTTGTGGATTTCTCCCTACTCCCATCCCTCACTCTCTGTAACTTCACTTATCTAAAGACAATTGCTGCTTCTGCTTCTGCATGTACTTAACCACCTTGAAGGAAAAAAAAAAAAACCTACCCACTCCTTCAATATATAGATGCAATTTAGGGCAAGCCATTAGGGAAGATGGAAACGTTATGGAAGTGATGGATGCTGTGAGCAATCCTGTTTTCAAAAGTTTTATATTTTCCCTTTCTCCAACCCTACCTTATCTTCAGGCTCCTCCTGCCTGAGGATGATGAATTTCTATGGAACCAGAGCACCTCCTATTGACCAGTGAGGAGACTCACCAAGGCTCATCTCACATACAAAATATTCCTAGGATAAGCTTTGCACCTGGCATAGTGGGAACAGCTCTGTGGTTTACTGCCTGTGTGACTTTTAGGCAAATCATTTAATCTCCCTGGGTCTCAGTTTCCTCATCTGTAATATGGAGGGAAGGCAATTGGAATAGATGACTCCTAATTCCCCTTCTAGCTCTAAATCTATGATCTCAAATGATTAGGAAGAAGGCTGAGCAAAGATCTAATAAAATGTCTTTCATCTCCCAATTTTTCTTCCTTGTGCCTACCTGGTATCCAACATTTTAACATGTTTTTCTACTTCTTTAACCTAAATCTCTCTTGGTCTCAAATATAAAACTAGAAGGAAATAACTGACAAATTGAATTAGGGCAATGAGCCAAGCCTCTGTTTGAATTTCAGGAATTTTCCTAATTGGTACCTCTGGGATATTGTGATTGTTTTGCTGATTTTTCATCTTGTATATAAACAGCATGAAACAGTGGAGGAGGGTACCACAGGCACCAGAAAGAAACATTATCCAGTGAATGAAAGCTTAAAACTGTGTGAAGACTTTTAAGACAGCTTGTATGGTTCTTTTGTCAAAATTGAACTCATTCTTACGGTAAATCCCCAGAAAGAAAGGCATAGGAGAGGGCAGTGACCAGAGAAAAGATTCTATCCCAAGTCAATAACTGCCAAATAAGAGAGAGCAAAAAGGCTCTAACACCAGCCAGTCAGATACACCCAATAAAATGACACCCCTTGGTGTCTATTCCCTCCCTGTCTTAAACAGTGTTTTACCACTGCACTGTTAGACCTCAAATTACCACTTCCTCTGGAGCCTCTGGGGAAGAAAGGACTTATTGGCAAAAGAATTCATTGCTCTCCCTGGTAAGAATGGCAGGTGTTCTTTAAAGCATAAGAAAGAAGGGAAGAGGAAATGAGGGTAGCCTTCTCAGAGAACACTGAATCTGGAGGAGTCAGTGAGAAGAGAAGTATAACAGGCTCACTGTGCTACGAGCATGAACCCCATAGCAGTTTATGTCAACCAGAGCTCTAACCTGAAGAGGTCTCCTTCCTGATCAACCCTGCTGTGGGCACAAGGTTCTTATTCAATGTGATCATTTGTCTCTTGGGAGCAAGCAAACTCTGAGCTCAGGTGTGCTCAAGGACATACTTCTTGGGCTTGCATTCCTTGGAAACCTTCCCTGGGTCATTCCCAGGTGAGTAAATAGCCAAATCACCACCTTCTAGCATTTCCAAATATCCAAGTCTCAGAAACAAACACCAGGTACATTTTCTCAGTGTTTAGAATCCTGAACTTAGGTCCCCTTTTCTGTTCCTTCCTAAGGCTCGGGATAACATTCATTCAGACTTCAATGTGTAAGGTTCTTAAAGGATCATAGGATTTTAGACCTAGAATTGGAAAAGACCTTAAAGACCATTGAGCTCAACCCTCTTATTTTAGAAAAGAAAAAAACAGACACCTAGAGAAATAAAGGAATTTGCCCAAGATCACATAGTAAGGATAATGCAAGGTCAGCAACCTAAGTTAAGCGTTCTTTCCACTATCAGACCTTCACAGAGTGATAATATCAAATCTACCAAAAACAATACTCATGATCTGGAAGATCCTGACATAGAATGTCCCAAAATTCTTAGTGCAGTTTTTAAGCTTTCAGTTCAGCTGATTGAGCTTTAATAGTTTAAGACTACTCTGAGGTACCACCTCATGCCTATTGGATGGCCAATAAGACAGTAAAGGAAAAATGGTAAATGTTGAAAGGGATTTGGCAATTTGGAACACTAATGCATTGCTTCTGGAGTTGTGAACTGATCCAACCATTCTGGAGAGCAATTTGGAATTGTGCCCCAAGGGCTATAAAACAATGCTTACCTTTTGATCCAGAAATACCACTATTAGGTCTGTATCAGAAAGAGATTTTAAAAATATGAGAAAGGGCCTGTTTGTAAAAATAAATAAATAAATAAATATTTATAGTAGCTCTTTTTGTGGTGGCAAAGAATTGGAAACTAAAGGGATGTCCCTTGATTAGGGAATGACTAAACAAAATGTGGTATATTATGGTGATGGAATTCTATTGTGCTATAAGGAATGATGAACTGGATGGTTTCAGAAAGAGCTGGAAAGACCTCCATGAACTGATGTAGAGTGAAATAACTAGAACCAGCAGAACATTAAACACAATAACAATAATACTGTGGAACAATCAAATGTTTTTTACTACTAACTTTGCTACTTTGCTACTAACAGCACTCAATGATCCAGGACAATTCTGAGGGACTTATGAAAAAGAATGCTATTGGGGGCAGCTGGGTAGCTCAGTGGATTGAGAGTCAGGCCTAGAGACGGGAGGTCCTAGGTTCAAATCCAGCCTCAGACACTTCCCAGTTGTGTGACCCTGAGCAAGTCACTTGACCCCCATTGCCCACCCTTACCACTCTTCCACCAAGGAGCCAATACACAGAAGTTAAGTGTTTAAAAAAAAAAAAAAAGAATGCTATCCACCTCCAGAGAAAGAACTGTGGATATAGAAATGCAGATGAAAACATGATTTATCACTTGTTTATTTGGGTATATGATTTGGTGTTTTGGTTCTAAAAGATTATTTGCTTGCAAAATTGAATAATATGGAAATGTTTTATATGATAATACATGTATAATCCAGATTGAATTGCTTATCAGCTCTGGGAGTGGGGAGGGAAAAAAGGAAGGAGATAATATGGATCATAAGACTTGAGAAAACTTATGTGGAAGTTTATTATTAAAATATAAAAAAAATTAACTGCATTAAGACTTGTGGCATGTTCTGTATCAATAAGGAGTGACAAGGAGCAGATGCACCTGAAATAAGTAAAGAATGATATCTAATTTGGGAACCAATGAGGCACATCACATGAAGTAAAGTAGTCCTCATATTTGGGTGGGTTAGTCATAAACTATAACATAGATACAATGTGGTGTAGTGGGAAAGGTGCAGCACTTAGACTGAGTATTATAGGTATCATCATCACAGTTTTACAGATAAGGACACAGTTTCTTAGAACTGATTTTGTCCACAATCATACAGCTAATAATTTTCAATAGATAGGATCTGAACCTAAACCTGCTTGACTGGATGTCTATTATTCTATCCAATGTCACCCCAAAAAGTATTGGAGAGTTAGGAGATTCTTGGATTTGAATCTTCCCTTTTGCCTATCCCAGCTGTTTATAGCTCTTCATCAAGTCACTAAAACTGTCTAAGGGTCTCATCCATAAAATGAGAATATTAACAGCACCCCACTCAAAGGATTATTTTGAGAATCAAATGAGATCATGTAAACAAAGTACTTAGTAAACTCTAAAACTCTGTTTAAACATCAATATTATTGTATACATCTGCATGATTTTTCAAAAGCATTTGTCTAAAGTCAGAGAAATCTGGGTTCAAATTCCACCTTTGATACTAGTTGTGTGACCAGGGCAAATCACCTACTCTTTTGTATATCCCAGGCATCATCCTGGGACTCAATTAATACATCATAATTCTGAATTGGAGGAGGGAGTGGGTATCTTAGAGCCTTCAAGAACTTGAACAAAGTAAACATTCACATGGTGGTCAGAAGAAATGGTAAAAGGCTCCTCTCAAGGTGTCTCTGAAGAACTTTAGAATTGACCATGAGACATGGAGAATGCTAGCACTGGACAGTCCAACATGTGTAACATAAATAATCTTAAGTGGGGTGAACTGCCTCACAGAACTCCACAGTACCCCCAGAACTCCAGGAGAAGGGACAGTTGGGGCAGTTAAGAAAGTGAATTTAAAAAGCAGGAAACTCAGCTTGACAAGATCACTCTTTGGGGGACAGAGGGAGCTGGGTGGCCGGAAGGGGTAGGATTACTTCTCAATAACTTAGCTTATCTCTAACCCAGAGAGCATTGCTATATACTTCATACAGACTTTATCCGGAGTGTTTTCCTAAGGCTGTGACAAAACCTTGCATGCAGTGACCCAGCCAACCCTAAACCACTACAGATCTACAATCAAGACCATCACTACTATCTCAGACTTGTTATTATTTGATTTTAGGAGATAGTTTAGATTGTAAGGGAGTTTAGAGAGAAATAGTTTAATTCAGAGTCTTTTCCCTCTGGGGGGTTAGCTACTCTGATAGCACCTTGAAGATCTCAAATAGATTTTACCTCACCCTCAAACCTAGAATTTTTCCCTCCTTCCCAGTTTCCCTGAATTAATAAATCCTTTCTCTTGTTTAGAGTGTGCAAGTGAGATGTTGTGTTTCAGGTCATATAAGTTCAGTTCATACTTTACCTAAGTCAAATTTCCATCTTGGAAGATCTTGAAAGTAATTGAGATTCAGTGATCAAGAAAGCTGATTGAAGATATCCTGAGCACATTAACCATCTTGAGTTTGGGGAATATGTCTCAAACAGTGGAAGTTGCCAATTTCTTACCAAGGATAGCTATAGTCCGTGGAGTCACAAATAGTTGGGCATGACCGAATAACTCAACAACAGCTTTAAGGAAACTAGGAATTAGTTGAGGCAGATGTGAGAAGAGAGTACATTCCAGGTATGGACTGTAATCATCTGTGCAAAAAGCATGGACGTGGGAGGTGGAATATTGTATCTGAAGAACAGCAAGTAGCCTGGTTCTACAATAATGTAGAATGTATGAAGGAGAGTAAAGTCCAGCTATTCTGGAAAGGTAGGCAGGTTTGTGAATCCTCAAGAAAATGGGACCACTGGAATTCATGAGCAGGGAGGTGGTGACATAGTCAGATCCATGTTTTAGGAATCTCAGTTTCAGAATGCTCATTCATCCACCTGAGGTCGGTATTGCCTACCTTTATGTTAAAAGGAAGCATTTCAGAAATCATTATGCCAAGATGGGTCCAAAGTTTAATTTGACTTTTCTTCTTAAATTGGCAGGCTTTAAAGTGGCCTGTTTAACAGGTGGCTTTAGAATTGTGTAGACACAGGTAGAACCTCTAGATTTAAGGCACACTTAACCAGGCTAGTTTTCCCTAATAGTCACATAGTATTTTTGAATCTTAGTCTCCTCACTTGCAAAATATTTGTACTACCCACACACAGTGCTATCACTGTACCCATAAAATGTGATGTAGAGATAGAGATGGACAGGCATAGATATAGATGCATATCTATATGATTTATAGATGTGATCTATAACAATTTATATGCAATATGTTATATATATAATGTTATCTAAAATAAAATCTGCATAACATGATATTTAGTAAGATGTATAATAGAATGTATGTACATTCTATTATACATCTTACTAAATATCATATATATATATATCACTCTATATGCATAGTGACAGCACAATAAGAGAATAGTACAAAGACTTTCTATGTGAGACTCAGAGATTCTATATAGCTATAAGGGAAAACTAGCATGGCTAAATGTTCCTTAAAGGTAGAAGATCTGTCTATACTTCTAAAACCACTGGCAAATCACCTTTAAATAGTCCGTCAATTTAAGAATGAATATATATATGTATATATTTTGTTGCTGTTCAGTAGTGTCTGACTCTTTGTGATCCCATGAACCATACTGTCCCTGGAGTTTTCTTGGCAAAGATTCTAGTGTGTTTTGCCATTTCCTTCTCCAGTGGATAAAAGGCAAACAGAAGTTAAGTGACTTGGCATGGATCACACAGCTATAAAGTCTGAGGCTGGATTTGAACCCAAGTTTTCCTGATTCCAGCCCCAGTGATCCACTGAGCCACCTAGCTTCCTCCTATGTACAAATCCAGCTTCCTATGTATGAATTTATTTCCATGCAAATTGTTGTAACTATACAGTGACCAGAAAAAAGGGATCAAAATTGTGTAACTTGCTCATTACTATGCCAAGAACAGACTGCACAGTTCAATAAAAGTCTGTAGCTGGGTAGGTAAATTGATTCAAAGAAAGCATTGAGTCAGTAGAAAACATAAACTTTGCCCAGATTATAGGATATTAGTGCTGGAAGGGACTTTAGAATCACCTTCCCAGCTCATCCTCTTACAGATGAGGAAATTGTGACTGAGAGAAGAAAAATGACTTGCCTGAGGCCCCTTGGGTCACAAGAGGCAGAGTTGAGATTTCTAGCCAGATTTTCTGACTCCAAAGAATCTTTCAACTATTCCACGCACACATGTGCCAGAACAGAAACTTTAAACTTCTATATGGCTTCCCACGCCATCTGCCATCATAGGCTCTTGGAGTTTGGATGTAATCACACCTGTTTTTCTCCTTTTACCACCCCCATCCTCCCTGCTTTCCAGGGACTTTTGCCAATAATGAAGATGATGAAAAGATTGTTGATGGTTGCACCTGAGCCAAGAATTTGCTTGCCACCAAATATCTCTGAACATTGGCTTTTGATTCTTCAGGGTGAACCTCATCAGTAGTAGGCTCTTTGTGGAGTCAACTGTTCTCTGCCACAAATTATAGGTATGGTCCAAAGGCTCCTCAGTCTAAATTTAAGTAACCGCCTTTTAGTGCACTAACAAGCCCCATTGCCTATGGTTTCTCCATGGGATGGGGTCAGGAATCAAGATATCTAAGAGATGTAATGGGTTTGGTGTCTCTAGCCCAACACATAATCTCTATGGTCTTAAAGGATGGAAATTGCCCCTGCTTATTACTTTAAACCAGTGGTTCCCAAACTTTTTTTGGCCTACCGCCCCCTTTCCAGAAAAAATATTACTTAGCGCCCCCTGTTACATACTATCACCACCCCCTTACAGTTATTCACCACCCCCAAATGCAATGCCTCCTTGGATCACTGCAGCACCTACCAGGGGGCGGTGGCACCCACTTTGGGAATCACTACTTTAAACTAACCCTTGCACCTGGACCCATACTTACACATTCCTCTTTCTCCCCAACATCACCAAATCCTTTCTCTTCAGTTCTGCCCCTCTTCTTTCAAAAAGCCATAAACGCCACCATGTTGAAAACAACTTTATTTATCCTTCACGAGTTACTGTTACTAGCCCAAAAACATCGAATGAATGGTTTGCTTAATCTGTTTTGTAATCTCATGAGCAGAATTTGAACCCATATTCTTAGGTTAGTACTCTATCTACCACACCATGCTGTGTATCCATTTACAATTGGGACAGGACCTGAAGGCAAATAATGAGTTTATGTGCTTTCCCTCCCATTTTAATGTATCCTTCTTAAGGACAGATGCTGTGTTTTTATCTATATCTTCTCAGTACTTACTTAGCACAGTGTCTGGCACATAATAAGACTTTAATAAATATTTATTCACTGAATATCTCCCACAGATACCTATTCATTTACTCTCTGAAGCAAAACCAAACAGGGTACCAGTACCTGAACCTGCTTACCATTTTCCTCAACCATCTGCTGATGACATCTCATCACTTCCCCTTGAAATATTCTTCTCTCATATCTCATTGCACAAAATCATGGCTATCGATCTGGAAAGGACTTCAAAGAGCATCTAATCCAATTCCCTTATCTTATAATTTCCATGAGAAGAAAAAGTCATTTAACTACAATGGCAATCCAATAGTATGAGATGTTGGATCAAATGATCTCTAATGTCCCATATAGTACCAAATCCTATCCCCTACCATTTCTTCCATGAAACTTTCCTTTGGCCCCTTGACCAGACAGAGTCCTTCCCTCCATTAAATCTTGAGAATGTTTTATATTCTTTTTGTAGCATTAAAGCTATCTTGGATGAAGAAACCTTAGCAAACATGGAGCAAATTAATTTGTTTTTCCAACCATAATCTTTGCTTTATTTAAGAATTACTTGCTATGTTTATTTATTCTTTTCAACATTTACTAAGAATTTCTAGATGCAAGGTGCCATGCTGGGAGCAAAAGATACCAAGATGATAGTAGTCCCTACCCTCAAAGAGTTTGTTTGTTATATTCTAGCTTCTAGAAGACAGTTGTCAATTATTTATGTTTTTGAGCCAGCATGAGTTACATCACTGCCTCATGTTGAAAGTATTAGTGTAGTTTCTTCCCCTTCCTGGCATAAAGGTTGAGGGAGAAAAGAAGAAGAAGAAGTATTTATGTAGTTCCCACTATGTGCCAAAAACTGTGCTAAGTGCTTTACAAATATTTTAACTCATTTGATCCTCACAATAATCATGGGAAGTAGGTGCTATTATAATCCCCATGTTATGGTTGGGGGGACCTGAAGCAGGAGAGCAGTACTGGGTAGGGGCCAGTTGGAAGAAATCTGGAGGGGGCAGCTAAGTGGCTCAGTGGATAGAGTATAGCCTGGAGATGGGAGATCCTGGGTTCAAATCTGATCTTAGATATTTCCTAGCTATGTGACCCTAAGCAAGTAACTTATCCCCAACTGCCTACCCCTTACTGTTCTTCTGCCTTGGAACCAATGCATACTATTGATTCTAAGATGTAAGGCAAAGAAGAACAAGAATGAGAATAAGAAATCTGGAGGTTCATCAGCAAGAGGAAGAAGATTATGATACTTCTTGGTATACAGTGATGTGAAATGTAAGAACATGACTTATGACTCCACAGTTAATGTAAACAGCAAAAGAAGATTGAGCTATCCCATAAAGAAACTTATACTGGACCCTGGGACATCACTGGCATCATGCCTTCTTTATTCTGGTCTATATATCTGATTTGGCCTGAGGGTAATGTGTGGCTGGACTATTCAACTGCTTCTCTCTAGGACTGGTCTTATAAATAAATTCCTCCAATTAACCCAATAAACTCTAATAAATCTATACATATGTAATTGTGTTGGCATAGTCTGCTTCCTTCTTCAGTATCTCAGTAACATCCTATTACAGTGGGGTTGTTTCTTTGGACAGTTTGCATCCTTACACTTGGTTAGAGTAGCCCTACTTCTCTTACATCCCAGGGTTGTTATAAACTTCAAATGAAATTGTATTTGTAAAGTGCTTAGTGCAGTGCCTGGTACATATAAATGCTTATTCCCCCATTCTTGCCTTAAAGAAGAGAGAAAAGAATAGCACACCTCAAGGGGCTAATGCATAGGGTTAAGAAGGCAGAGATAAAGGAAGGAAGCAAGAGAGGGGAAGAGTTGGAGGTGGGATGAGGAGTGGGGCAGACAAAGAGATTTATGTCCCAAACCCAGCCTAAAGTTCTCCATTACAGATGTGAGAATAGGTCTTTGGATCCAAGTTCACTCTTTTTCCAGGTATAGAGTCTTCCACCTCCTACATGAGAATCCCCCATCTCTCCTTTCTACCCTTTTAGTCTTAGTTGTGGCTGATTTGAAAAATACCGTTAAATTTCCTCAGCAAAATTATTTGAAATGCTAGAGAAATAATTAGGCAATAAATTTATTAATCTCTACATATGCATGGAGTGTCTCCTTGAGAAGAGGACATGTCTATAATTATCATATCTGAATCTGGCATTGGTTTGTTCACTATGAAGGAGTAGAAACTGTTATTGCCTCTCTTTGTATACTTAGAATTTGTCATCTTGACTTGATCTGATTAGTGTGCAGCAAAAAATATCTCTGTCTCTGTCTCTGTATGTCTCTCTCTGTCTCTCTCTTCTGATTTCTGTATGGATCACTTGTAGAAGGATAGGTCTTCTGAAGACACACTTCCTCCTTCATCGCTTGCCCTTCCCTTAGTGGAATCTTCTGTGCTGATAACGTCTATTCCCTGTTCCACAAGGAAACTTGCTGGCCAATCAGACATAGGTATCTGATCAGAAGGCCTTCCCCTTTCTATAAAACCCCTGGTTCTCACCTGCTTCACCACTACTTCCGTACATGGGTTATCTCAGTATGTGAAGCTGCCCCATATGATGTAGACCCATTGCTGTAGTCTGGAGTTCACTACTCCAACATGGTAAGTTATGAATTGCACTGGTGTAAAATACATGGAAACCCAACTGTCTCTCACATCATTTGGGAAGAGTGAGCAGAAAGCAAATGAAGCTAGACATATCAAGGCAAAGGAGCTGCCTTTTCACAGAAAAGTTTACTATCAGTGAATTCCTTTCTTCCTCCTACGAAAACTCGAAAATGTCCTAGCTAAGAGTCAACATATCTGGTTGTATCTTTCCATTGTTGTCTTCCCCCCAGGTATCTTTTTGAGTTTTAAATCTTTCCATGTGTGAATTAAATCATACCCATAACAAAAACCTATTGTTTTTAACATTCTCTAGTCACTCTGACCTGCAAGATCATTCTTAAATCCCAATAGAATGAGGCATATTTGATTAGGGTTTTCTAAGTATAGGAGGTATCAGCATTCCTGCTCAGTAGGCAAATATTTACTAGTTGAGGGGAAGAAGTAACAGTGAAATAGCCTGATTGAAAGAGAGTTCCTAGTCTGACCCTCTCACTATAGATTTGATAAACATAGAATCATGTCTCTTGCCAGATAGGAGAGCTCCAGAGCAGTACTGATCTGTAAGAGGTAGAGACTATGCCCAATAACAGAAAAAAGATTTAGGCTGGCAAATGTGGAGGAGATACTACCTGTTGTGGAGTTGATACTACCTGTTGTTGCCTTCAGGATGCGGAACTACAAGAAGGACCATAATGAAGAATGCTGAAAACTAACAGTAGATCAAGAGGGAAGAAAGAGGTGATGCTCCTGAGGCTCCCCCCGCCAAGGATGATAGGAGATTATGCTTTTATACAAAGCCCTTCTTCTCCATTATCTTTAGTGACTGAAAAGTATCCAAAACTTTGGGCTATGGCCATTATTTTGGAAGGTATCCATTTTCCAAGAGCATTGTTTGAATTCTAAAATTTTTCAATTTTTAATAGAACATTCCATGTTAATTTTTTGAACACCATGAATACAGGGGAAAGAGGAAGGGGAAGGGAAGAGTTTGTGTCACAATATTTTGGGAAGGATCTGATTATGATTTTTCTAGATTTCTTAGATGGAAAGTGTAAGGCACAAGGGTGAGAAATGTGTCAAAAGTAAATTCTATGACATTTAAAATTTATGACATATCTATGTGGATCTATGGATATGTTCTGAGATATGTATACATGTGTGTGTAAATCTATATCGATACCAATCAATCTATATCATGAGGATAAGTATGTAGAAGGTAGGGTAAAACAATGAAAATAATACTAGATTTTAAGTCATAGAACCAAAATTCAAATCCTGTCTCCTCCAGTTACTACCTATCTGATCTTGGACAGGTTATTAAACCTCTCTTGGCCTCAGTTTTCTCAATTATAAAATTAGGGAATTGGACAAGATGTCCTTGAATATTCCTTTCCTCTCTAAACAAGTGATCCTATGATCCTTCGTATATAGACAAAAAGCATCAATATAATAATGGTTTTCACAATAAATATATCCCAATTTCCAATAAATGTGACTAATAGGCAGAAAACGGCCTCTCACTATAGTAGTTGCAAGGGTCCAAGTAATCGTGGAAGTTCATAAAATGACAAATTATCAGGAAGTTATAAAAATAATTAAAGGACTTCTACCTTGGAAGTAGGACACCTGGCACTCCTGCACCTGGATCCTAATCTTAACTTTATGGTTAGGAAAATCCCTAACAGCTGGATTTTTATTTTCATTTCCCAGAACTCTATGAGCAATAGAAATGAAACTTGGTGATTAATACTAATACTGAAATCCCTTCTGTCCTGGTCAAAGCTAAAAAATGAAATATGGCATTTTCATCATGTTTCTGACTCAATATTTTCATTCCTCAGCAGTGTTTGGTGCCAAGTGGAAAGGGTTAAAAGCAGTGAGTGAGCACCCTGGGTTACACCAGGGTGTTTGGATCCCTAGGATCACTATGAAGTCCATTGTCTTACTTTTTTTCCTAGGAGCTACTGGTAAGTCATTCTTGTGAATTCAATGAACAAGAATTTTTTGAGTTCCTATCATTATGCTAGCTACTGTATGGGATGCAGAGAAGTATACGGTATAGTTCTAGCTCTCAAGAAGCTTGCAGTTGAGTTGGGGAACAAGATCAATATGTCAGTGATTCCCAAAGTGGGCACTACCACCCCCTGGTGGGTGCTGCAGCAATCCGGAGGTGAGGTGATGGCCACAGGTGCATTTATCTTTCCTATTAATTGTTATTAAATTTTTTTTAATTAATTTCCAGGGGGTTAAGTAATATTTTTTTCTGGAAAGGGAACGGTAGGCAAAAAAAGTTTGGGAACCACTGATATAAGTGAATAGTAACAAATAATACATCATACAATGAAGTAGTAAATTACGTGGTATAGACTCTATGTATTTTAAGTATTCTTGAAAAGAGAGGTAAATGGGATCGAAAGTCACTGGAAAAGGTTTTAAGAAGCAGAAAGAATTGAACTGATATTAAAGAACAGAAAAAGCTTTAATAGGTGGGAAAAACGAGTTAAAGGAAAGAGCGAATCCATGTCTTGTCTTTTCCATATATTTGGGGCCATTTAAAAAGAAGCACTAAACCTAACAAATGTCAATTATGTGCTAGGAACCATGCTTGGAGCTGGAAATCAAAGATAAAAAATAAGATAATCCCTGCCTTCAAGAAGGTTACACTCACTTGAAGGGAGCTGAGCATTGGGTTGGAGGAAACGTTGTACAGAGGACTATAAAGTATATAGAAACAGACAATATTTTTTTTTAAATATGCAATTGGTAGAGTACAAATCAGAGATCTCATTTTGACAAGGAAATTAGGGAAGAGTTTGTATAGGAAATAGTATTTGAAATGAGCCTTGAAGGAAGAGAAAATGTCTGAAAAGTAGGAATGGGGAAATATATTACTAGTTTGAGGAATGGCTTGCCCTAAAACAGGAAGGATAACAGATGGCATGTCCACTTCAAGAAATAGGCAGTGGTCCAGTTTGCCTGTAACATAATTCAGAATGAAAAGTCTGGCTTGACCACTTAAAAATGAAGATTTCTACCACCCTTGCCCTAGCTCTTATAGAAGATTAATTAGTATATATCAATACTTCAAGAATGATATTAGTTCTAAGACTTTTATATGTGTTAGTCTTCCTTCCTTCTACCAACCTAAGTGTCACTCCATCTTTGTCTCAATGGATAGCCTGTGAGAATTATTAGTGGCCAAAAAACTCATCATCACCCAGTAATCAACCTGTGCGTGATCTCTAAAAATTACCAGGCTGTGTCAATCAGGAGAACTTGGGTTCAAATCTGGCTTCAGACTTTTCCTAGCTGTATGATCCTGGACAAATCACTTAACCTTGATTGCCTAGCCCTTGCCACTCTTCTGTCTTAGAATTGATAGCAAGACAGAAGGTAAGTGTTAAAATTTTTAAAAACAAATTTTTTAAGTACTAGGTTGAATCTTGGAAAACAAACATAAAGACTGTTAATAGACCTGTATATGAAGCCTTCCCCAGTTAGTCAAATTAGAGCTTTTGGTTGTCCCCAAAGCTAATAGAATTCCACTCTTTCTGGAAGCGTACTTTGACTAAGGTCTGAAGATTTGGGAGAAACAAAATTCTCTCTTTTAAAAATAAAATGAAATAATAGCAATAGGTATGGGATTACCACCTTTATATACAATTTACATATACATTTCCCAGAGTTGGGAATTAATATCAATATTAGGTCAAAGACAGCAGTATATCTGTTTATTTTTTTCTATTAAATTTAAGTTTTTAAATTTTTTTCCATGATTATATAATTCTTATTGTCTCCCTCCCCTCTTTCCTTACCCTCCCAGAGATGACAAGCAATTCCACTGGGTTTACATTTATGATCATTCAAAACCCATTTCCATATTATTCATTTTTGTAAAAAAGCAATCCTTTAAACGAAAACTCCAAATCACATACCCATATAAACAAGTGATAAATCATATATTTTCTTCTACATTTCTACTCCCACAGTTCTTTTTCTAGATGCAGATAGTGTTCTTTCTCATAAGTCCCTCAGAATTGTCCTGGATCATTGCAGTGTTATTAGTAGCAAAGCCAATTACCTTTGATTGTCCCACAATGTTACAGCTTTTGTGTATAATGATCTCCTGGTTCTGCTAGTATATCTGTTTAGACCCTAGAAGATTTAAAAATCAATATGGATCATTGTTTTAAGGTGACTTAGCAACAGAGCCCATTTTTTTTTAATCCTAGGCCAGAAGGGATCTTGAGGGAAGGTCTGGGGGATGGAAAAACTGAGTTCAAATCTAGCCTCAGATACTTCCTAGCTGTATGATGTCTGGCAAATCACTTAAGCCCCATTGCCTAACCCCATGTTGGCAAACCTTCCCTCTCTCCATCTTGCCTGAGGACATTTTTCAAATCACCCATCCCTTAGCCCAACAGCCCAAGGGGAACGCTTCCTCCTTACCCTGTCTGGGCAGCTCAAATGTGACATGAGGGAGCAGTTTGGGCACTGGGTCTCTAAAAGGTTTGCCATCACTGGACTAACCCTTACTGCTCTTCTTCCTTGGAACTAATAAGTAGTATTGATTCTAAGATAGAAGGTAAGGGTTTAAAAAAAAAAAGAATATATTTGCATGACTACCAAATTCAGTATTAAAGAGAAAAATCCTTTCAAGTTTATCTAATTTATTTTTCCAAATAATCTAAACCTAGAGATTTAGATAACCTACTGGCTACTTAGAGTTTCTCAGGAATGTTCTACAAAAAGGGATTGTGCCTACCCAGCCCCTGAATCCAGGAGCTATCATTTAGATTAGTCATTGATGTATACCTACAACTGTATCTAAATCACGAATCTAAATGGACAGTCAAATAATTACATCATGTGTATACCACAGATGTGGAGAAAAGATAAGTATATAACTAAGAGACCTTTGAGGAAAGTAGCCATAGAACTTTGATGTCACAATTATATAGGACAAAGGAACATTACTAGCTAGCATTTCTCTGCTCAACCTTGGAAGAGTTGTGGAAGAATTAGCATTTCAAGGGAGATTGATTTAACCAGCAATTCCCATTTATTTTCCCCCTCAGTTGCCTTCTCCAATAAAAATTATGAAAAAATCATAGGAGGAAATGACTGTGAAAAGAACTCAGTACCCTACCAGGTGTATGTACGTGCTGCCAACACTGTGTGTGGTGGTTCCCTCATCAATGCCCAATGGGTACTTTCAGCTGCTCACTGCTACCAATCGTAAGTGACTCAGAATCACTCCCTAAAACAAATTGAGTTACTAGAACTCCCCAGAGCCTATTCTGGGCTGAGAACCAACAAGCAATCCCTAGATTGGATAGGGTAACTTGTCTTTCAAAAATGCAATGTTTACCCAGGCAAAGAAGGGAACGGAGATTAAAATAAAGCTAAAAAAGATAATGGCAACCTAGAATATTTTGGAAACAAACATTTTATTAGCCACTTACTCTGCTAAATCCTGTACTATTGGCTGCAGATATGAATTCAGCCAGAATAGAAACAGTTCCTGCTCTCGAGGAATATATGATATAGTCTAATGGAGGAAACTGTAAAGACCACACAAAAGGGAACTGAAAAACAGGGGAGAGGTACCCAGTCAAGACATTGTTTTACAGGCAAGATGGAATCAGGATCAGGGAGGAGAATCCTTAAAAAAGTAGGATAGGGCCTAAGCCTATGATTTTCACTGATACAAGGAACTCACAGGTGATTTAATTTTTTAACTAAGTACAGCACCTTCTCAGAAACTTACAGTTTAGAGAGTTACCTAGAGTTCCAGGAGGTAAATGGTTTATCCACAATCACATAGACAGTATGTATCATTGGTGGGACTTGAATCCAGGTCTTCCTACTCTCAAGGCTAACTTTTTGTTTACTATGTCAAAATACCCCTGTGGTAAGCAGAGACAGACTAAATCCCTCCGTGGTTAAGAATTAGCCAGTCACAACCCTTTATTCCTTAGTTCTTCCCCTATCTTTTCCAGACTCTCATAATTAGTGTCTACTAGAATTTCTGATTCCTTGGTAATGGTCCAATGACTGCCCTTGAAGTTCCTCATTGAAGGAAATATGAAGAACTGAACTGAAGAAATACTCTATCTAGTATTTGTATTCATCTCAGTCATTAAATTTAGGATCTGCCTGGGAAGGGAGGTAGAACTTTGGGGAATGGCTCCCTGTATGATCTCACAAGGGATGAAGGATATGGTACAAACCGAGGAGGACTGGAGTCAAGGTTGGTGACAGGTCAAGTTGCTCAGTTGAGAGAGAGCTTTACAAATGTCTGTATAAATTATCGCTGGAGGTATTTGTGCCAGAGAAAGAACCTCTCACTCTAATTAAAGTTATCCTTTAATACAAAATTTCCAAGATACCTTCAGTATAAAATTTCCAAGGTGATATCTCTGAGAACATAGATGAGCTTGCTCTCCTGATGATAGCTCTTCAATTATATTTTATGGTTCCTCCAACTCCTGCTATATCCCCTGTACCTAAAATAACTCTAACAGCAAGGAAAAGGATAACTGAATCCCTTTGATTCTCTCTTCTATTTTTAATCCATAAGGCAAAACCCCACCCGGCTGTATTCTATAAGGTAACTAACTGTCTAAGGGGAAGAAATAATGTCAGGAAGAGGTCATTTTGGTTCCACCACCTTTAGTATGACCCTCTGTGGAATCCCTGTTCCTTAGTGTGAAGGTGTTGGGGGAGGGAGTTATAAGACATACATAGTTAGTTCTCTATGCTAAGAACTGGATGGGAAGAACAAAATCAGTTTGCCTAGGGATTTTTTTTCCTTTTACTTCTCCAGCAAATTCCAGATGATCTTGGGTGCTCACGCCCTTAATGTCCTTGAGGGCAATGAGCAAATCATCAATTCTACTAAGGTGATCCGCCACCCCAGCTACCAGGAAGGGAACCCAGACCATGACATTATGCTGATTAAGTTGCAAAAGGCTGCCACCCTCAACTCTCATGTGGCTAAGATCTCCCTGCCCACCTCTTGTGTGACTGCTGGCACTGACTGCCTCATCTCTGGCTGGGGCATTTATCAGATAAGTGACTGTAAGTGGCTATCTGAATTAGAACCACAGAACCTTTGACTTGGAAGGAGCAATGACAGCCAACTAGTTGATCATCCCTTTCAATTCAGGAACATATAAAAGAAAACAATGGGTTCCATGATGGTCAGAGGGAAAGGATCAGAAATAGGGATGGCCTTCAGGGTAAGATAATGCAAGTTTGGACTCTGCTAAAGGTTAGGATACCTTGAGAGACATGGGAGTTTGGGAGTCTATAATATTAGACTCAGTCATGGCCAGAGTTGCTTGAGGCTAGACCAGTCAAAAATATAATTCCTATATGAGGTACTCTAGTTACCTTTATCCATATTGTTTTGAATGAATCCATGATCTAGAACAGTGATGGGCAAACTACAGCCCACAGGACAGATGTGGCCCCCTGAAATGTTCTATTGGACTGCACAATATTATTCCTAATCTGATGAATACAATATGTAGGATACAATACAATGAAACTTTGAAAAAGTTGCCTTAGAAACAGACTGACAGATGAGCAATTCCTTTGGCCCCCTCTTTAAAAAGTTTGCCCATCACTAATCTAGAACAATCATCTCTCCAGAATAAAGAGAAAAATCTTTTCAAGTTTAGTTTGATTTTTGTTTGTTTTCCAAACTAGTAGTTACAAAGAATGATGAATACGGAAAGATAGAAAATAAGGGTTAGGGATGCCAGGTGCTCGAGAGCTCTTCATGAACATTCCTGTTCCCAACAGCCAAATATTCCAGCATCCTTCAGTGCTTGTATGCTCCTGTGCTCTCAGAAAAAATCTGCCATATTGCCTACCCTGGTATGATCACTGAAAATATGATCTGCCTGGGATTTATGGAAGGCAAAAAGGATACCTGCCAGGTCAGTTTTTTTTCTCCCACTACCTGTCTGTTCAACTTAATCCCATTCTTTCTCTTCTCCATATTTTTCCTCACCTGAGCTAGCAAGAGCTAGGAAACATGTCCCAGATGGGGACCTCTGAAGCTGGAGATAAATGATGGGATGGGAAGCTCTTCTGGAGGTGGGAACAGTGAGGAACCAAGAATGTTCCCTTTGAAACGGCTTTTTGATGAGGAAAAATGTAGACACAGAAATGTGTATATGTGTCTCTTCTAGGTGGGCCTCTTAGGAAGAGATACTGTGTAGGCAATATCTTCAAAAAAGGTACTGGAACAGAAAGAATGACAGAAAAGCCTACCTTGGAACATTTTTTAAAATCTCTGCTCAGCCCTCTAAGGTCACACATGCTAGAGAGAAAAAATAAAAAGGGAGCCATGACTGGCTGTGAGCTCTGTCTCTTCAAGACTGAGAAAAAAAAACTTAGACCTTCTTTCCCACTATATTCCAGGGTGACTCAGGTGGTCCTGTGGTCTGTGAGGATCAACTCCAAGGCATTGTTTCATGGGGCCTGGGCTGTGCCAAGAAAGGCAAACCTGGTGTCTACACCAAAGTCTGCAACTATGTGGATTGGATTAAAAAGACCATCGCTGACAACTAAGCTCCTTCCTCTGCTTCCCTTCCTTGTCTTTCTCCTTCTAGCACTGGAAAGGAGCTACAACAATCTCTATTGCAACTCTGGGTCTTGAAAATGATTTTAATAAATTTTTTTTAAATATCATACAACCTCTTCATTAAAGTGTAATCTAGGATATCATTACTTTAAAAATAATAATAGCTGGCATTTATGTAGCATTTTAAAGTTTGTAAAGTGCTTTACATAAGGCTATAGCTAGCATTTATAAAGCACTTACATCTGTGTCATTCTGGACAGCTAGGTGATGCAGTAGCTAAAGTTCCAAGCCTTGAGTCAAGAAAATTCATCTTTCTGAGTTCAAATCTGATCTTGGACACTTTCTAGCTATGTGTCCCTGGGCAGCTCATTTAACCCTGTTTGCCTCAGTTCCCCTATCTATAAAATGAACTGGAAAAGAAAATGGCAAATCATTCCAGTATCTTTGCCAAGAAAACCCCAAATGGGGTCACAAAGAGTTGGACATGACTGAAACAATCGAACAACATCTGTCAGGCACTATGCTAAGAATTTTATAATTATTATCTCATTTAATCCTCCATACAATCCTGAGATGTAAATCTATTTACAGATGAGAAAACTGAGTCAAAAGAGTTTAAATGACTTGACTAGGGTCACAGAGTTAGTAAGTGCTGAGACCAGATTTGAACATACTTCTTCCTGACTCCAAACCCAGTGATCTATCTATGTTATGACCTAGATATTCCTAAATATTTACAACTCTTTGAGGCTACACATCCCCATTTTACAAATAAGAAAAACTGAGGCAAAGAGAAGTTAAGTGATTTGCCCCTATTTTGTTCATTATTCCTCATTTCCTGCCTAACTGTACTCCTTATGGGTGTTGCATTCTTCTGTTAGTGTTTAAGCTTCTTGAAAGCAAGGATTATATTTTTTTTCACAATTGTTATGTCAGCATTTAGCAGTGTGCCTAGCAAACAGCAGATATTTAATAAATAATTAACTGCTTAACCTAATAAATTCAATCCCTTGTTTTAGCCTTTAGAGATATTTTGTACAATCCTTTTTTTTTACCCCTAGTTTTTTCTTAATATATCCTAAAATCCTAAAGAGCTTACTATGCACCCTCCATGTATACCTCTTCTACCTACTATGATAATGATAAGAATTTTTAAGAGTTGCAGTTATCATTTTCCATACAGGAATATAAACAATTTGACCTTATCAAAGTCCTTAAATTTTTTCTCTTTCTTATTAATTATCTTTTTATGCTTCTCTTGAATTTTGTGTTTGGACATTAAATTTTCTATTTAAGTCTGATCTTTTCTTCAGGAATGCTTGGAAATCTTCTATTTTACTAAATGACCATACTTTGCCTTAAAAGTCAGTTTGGGAGGTTCCGGGTTAAGATGGCAGCAGAGTAAGAAGCAGCTCTTAACCTCTCCTGACCAAAACACACAAAACTCCTCAAGGGGACATAAAAACAAGTCCAGACGAACGGAGGAACCCTACAACAGGGCACAGCGTGGAAGGTACGTGGAATCGAGACATTTCCAGGCTATAAAGGGCTCTCACTAAATCGCGGGCTGAGCAACCACCCCACCCCCACCCCCTCCACACACAACATCTATAGCTCTGAAGCCAGCCAAAAAGAAATAGAGCAAGTTTGGGGCACCCATCAAGTCATTGGCAGCTCCGGGGCCTGTTCCTGAGAGCAGCAAGATTTAGGACCCCAATAAGCCAAAGAACGCAAACGAAATCTGAGCGCGGGAGCAGAGAGTGGACGCCGGGCGCAGAGCATGGGCTGAGAGCACAGGCACAGGCGGAGGCGTGGGTGGAGTCAGACACAGCCAGGAACTAAAGCTCTGAAAACCTGAGTGGGGAACCAGTGCAGACGGGTATACGACTGTGGAAGCAGCGCCCTGAGACTTGTAAAGGAACCTCCTACAGAGGATCAAGCAAAGGGGTCCACCAGGGGGCTTGACCTTGGAAAAAACCAGAACTCAGACCTCAGGAGCCAATAGACCGCGGACAGACACTGAGCTCGAGGATAAACCTGAGAAGCTGCTGGGCTAATGATGGCTACCCAGTCTCAGGAAGCTCAGAAGAGAAAGAATAACAACAAGAAAAAGAAGCCTTTAACACTCGACAACTTTTACACAGAGAAAATCCAGACAACCAAGCAAAGAGAGGAGGAGAACAAACAAGCATCTGGACCCTCCTCAAATAAGGAAAACTCCTCACAAGCTATGGAAGAGTTCAAAACTGAGATTTTGAGGAAAATGGAAGAGATCTGGTAAGAAAATAACTGTTTAAAAGGTAAAATCTTGCAATTGAACACCAGAAATGACCAGATTGAAAAGGA
>NC_058134.1:107464309-107497645 GCF_016433145.1 Gracilinanus agilis
ATATATATATATGTATATATATATATATATATATATTATCCAACACATTACTAAAAATCCAGATAAAGCAAACTTTCAATATTTCCCTATTAAATTATCATGGGATTCCAGTAGCTAGAGGGAATATCCATGTTGGCAAAATCCCATATCTTTTAAGCTTGAAAAATATAAACATATAAAAATGCATGTGCAGAAAATGAATGTGATTATATAACACAAAATAGAGCCAATACTCAGACACACCTAATTGAGGATGGGTATTGGAGGAGGTTTGCTATAGAGGGAATATAGATCATAGGACCATTTATGATCAAAAGTTTAGGAATGGGGAAGTCAAATGTTTCATATTTTGTTAATAATTTTGTATGTGATAAAGGACATCTGGGACTCTGCCTTGTATTATAATCTCAGCTTTTTGCCATGAGAGGAAACCTGACCCAGGTGGATATATCTCAATTCTTGGAACTTTCTGAGTCCTAGGGAAAGGGATTATCAATTAATTTCAATGTTTGATTTACTTCCAAACCAGTTAGAATGTAATTCTAAATTTGGATTCCTAAATTTTCCACTGAATCACTCTTCTGGTTCCCTGGAAGTGCTGAGTGCTAAGTCTTGAGGAACAAAAAGCAAAGGTTGGGAAACTTAGATTCTATTTACTTGCCTAGATTACTAGGACAACCATGAGACTATTATCTTTCTTGTCCTTCTAGGGGCTGCTGAATATCTCCTATTTAATCAAAAAAGTGTTTATTGAGTTTTCTCAGGACCCTGGTTGCTATAAGGAAGAAAAGAAAAAAGATTAGTATCTCCAAGTCCTTCTCTTCAAAGAACTCATTATCTAACAGAAGATAAAAAGCTGACACAAGGAAATAATAGAAAAGTATTAAAGATAGCATGCGAATAATAGACAAATTGTGTGATTCAGGCTATTTCTGCTATGCCAAAGAGGGAGATGGATATGAACTGAATAGAATATTTGGGAAAGGCTCAAACTTTAATTGACCTTTAAAAATAGGTAAGAGATGTACGAGTTATATGAGGTAGCCTTGGGTCAGTGGTTAACAACACTGGACCTGTAGTGAGAAAAATCTGAGTTTAAATCTGGCCTTAGATACTTCTTAGCTGTATAACCCTGGGCAAATCACTTAATTTCTAGTTGCCTGGTAAAAGGAACCACTGGATTCAGTGGAAAAGGAAATGGAAAACTCCTACAGTATCCTACTTAAGAAAATCCCATGGATAGCCATGATCCATGGGGTCGCAAAGACAAGATAGACATGGCAGAATGCCTGAACAACAAAGAAGTGTATAGGTACAGAGGACGTTCCACAAAGATGGAAATCCTAATGTGCCTTTAGATACCTGTTAACATCATTATCATCATCAGAAGAGGTTTCATCAATATTTCCTTTGCATGGCTTCCATGCTAATGTCTTCACAAAGAAATATACCTACCTAATCATTTCACTCAGGAATCAATAACAGGGAAAGAACACTGATTCTGTTATGTAGCCACATATAACTGTTTCAGTGGGTCTTTCCAAAATGATGAAAATGAATGAACAATGAGTTATTAGGTCATGTACATACTATAAGGCAGTAATGGTTAACCTTTTAGAGAACAAGTGTCAAAACTACAACCCTCACATCCCATAAAAGCTCCCTCATCCCTCACCTTATCTCAAACAGGGGAAGGAGGAAGAACTCCCATTGGGCTGTTGGGTAGAGGGTCAGGGGATGTGAAAAATGTCCTCAGGTGTGTGTGGAGAGGGGGAAGAGAGCAGTACCCTCTGGCACACATGTCATAGGTTCACCAACATGGCTATAAGATTTTTGACTATTAAGTACAGCTTTGATTTAAAGGTATTATGGGCAATAGGCAAGAGATTTCCTTGTAATTATGTAAGAATCATAAATTTAGTCTAAAAGGTATCTCAGATCCTAACAAGACAAACTGTCTAATATTTCAAGTTAGGAAATAGAAGCTGAGGAATGTACAGTGACTTGACCAAGGTCATACAGGTGAAGAGCATCAGATATTGGGGGCAGCTAGGTAGCTCATTGGATAGAGAACCAGGCCTGGAGATGGGAGGCCCTGAGTTCAAATCTGATATCAGACCTTTCCTAGCTATGTAACCTTTGGGAAAGCACTTAACACCCTTTGACTTGCTGTTACAGCTCTGTCTTAGAATCATTACATAGTATGGAGTCTAATATGGAAGGTAAGGGTTTGTTTGTTCTTTTAATCATCAGATATAAAACTAGGTTTTTTGGTTACAAAGTCAATGCTCTTTCCATTATATTATACTACTTCTCTAATGGAAAAGCAACATTGTTAGCCTTTCTCTGATCAGTCTTGGAAGACTTTCTGGAAATATTTGAAAGAAATTACATGAGGTTCCACTGAACTGGAAATTTTTATTTCATTCTTTCCCCAGTTGCTTATCCCACTGGTGATGAAAACAAGATTTTAGGAGGCTACAGTTGCCCAGTTAACTCCATCCCCTACCAGGTGTCTCTGAATGCTGGCTACCATTTCTGCGGTGGTTCCCTCATCAATACAGAGTGGGTGGTGTCAGCTGCCCATTGCTACAAGTCGTAAGTAACTAATACTCACATCCAAGACAAGCCCAGTGCTAATATGGAGCCTACACATTCCACTTGCTGCTCGGATATCTTCAAAGAATTTCCAGATAGTTTAGGTAGATACAATAAGGAATTTATTTGAGGGTTCTTGTCTTCCAAGGCTGGAGTAGCTATCAGTGAAGTATGTTTGTGCATAGGGAAAGGAAAGGGAAGGAGATAAAATGAATGAACAAAGAAAAAACTGCCATCTACTTGTAAGACTCTCTCAGAACCATTGAGCAGTTGAGGGAGATGAAATTGCTGATGCGAAAAGGAAAACTAAGCAATTATAACTGACTCCTTGACTTTCCTTGAAGGCTTTTTAGGTTAGATGACAAAGAATTCTTCAATTCTTGGGTATTTCCCAGGGCATTATTATGTAAGACCTCAGTCAATTGTGAGTTTTTGGTGGGGAGGGGAATAGAAATCTGGGAACAACAACAAAAAAAAATGAATTATCCCATCCCCTTATCCTAAGAGATTTCAGTCTCTATTTTGGAAAGACAGTAGATCATAATGAATTTAGGAGTGTTTAGATGAGTGATACAACTTTGAATGGAGATTTCCAGGGCCATCCTCGCCTCCCTCTCTCTGTCTATCTGTCTCTCTCTCTGTCTGTCTGTCCCTCTCTCTCTGCATTCTGATTAGGAGATTATTTGAGAAAGAAAGGTGTGAGGACAGGAGTTCCAATAGGGAACTATATTTGGTAGGCTAAATACCTGGCTAGATGTGATTTAAACTGCAGAAATAAACAAGGAAAGGAATGGAATTAGAATATGAAGAAGAGAGTGAATGGGATTGATTCGCATGGAAAGGAAGTGGATAACTGACTATGCTGAGATATAAAAGGGGGAAATAGAGATCAGGTTGCTAACAAGTGATCATTTTTGTCCATCCAGTCGAATGCAGGTCAGACTGGGAGAGTATAACATTGAAGTTGTGGAAGGTAATGAGCAGTTCATTGATGCAGCTAAGGTGATCCGCCATCCTAAGTACAATTCTTTCACCATCAACAATGACATCATGCTGATCAAGCTGAAAACACCTGCCACCTTAAACTCCCGAGTGTCTCCCATCACCCTGCCCACCTCCTGTGCTGCCACTGGCACTTCATGTCTCATCTCTGGCTGGGGAAACACCTTGAGTTCTGGCTGTGAGTGACAAGCTAATCTCTGACTCTTAGAGAAGGAAAAGAATATTAGAAGTCAAATAGTCCAACTCTCACCCCTGATCCCCCGCCCCAACACATACACCCTTCTCCCATTTCTAGGATTCCCTATTGGGTTGCAGTGAATTACACATTGTTTCAGGTAGAAGGGCCAAAAACACATAAAAGAATATTAGCAAGGGCAGGAATACTTAAAGAGGGATTAAAAAAGACCCCTTAGTATGTGACTGATTGGTTTCTAGCCATGGAGGGGGGAGATCAGAACCTAAATGATGCTTTCTGCTTAGGACTATAATCTCTCACAGAACTGCCATCATTAAGGGTCTTGGGATCACCTGCATCTATCAAACCCTTCATTATCACGACCACATGATCTGAGACCAACATAAGTCAAGGTTGAAACAATCATTTCTCACATTAAGGAATCTCTAAAAAGGGGTCACAGAAGAAAGAGTAAACCTATTAGTTGAAGGGTTTCCAGGTATACCATAGAAAATATATAACCATAGTCATCTTTATTCCAAACAGCTGACTACCCAGATGTGCTTCAGTGTCTACAAGCCCCCGTGCTCTCTGACAGCGAATGCCAAAGTGCCTATCCTGGAAAGATCACCAAAAACATGATCTGCTTAGGCTTTTTGGAGGGTGGAAAGGATTCCTGCCAGGTCAGTTTTTGTCACATTCCCTCTTGGCTCAGCTCAGACACATTATTTCCTTCTTCTTCCTTCTTTTCCAGACTTTAACACCAATTTAGGAAGGTTAGAATTGGAAAAACCTCTTGAGTTTGGGTTTATAGGTGGAAAGAGATGGAAAGATGCCTTGGAGACTGGGAACACCAAATATTTTCCATCTAAAAGGCTACATGATTGTGGTGATAAGAAATAGCACAGACTTTGTGGTTTGCCTAATGCAGTCACCTTAGGGAAGAATGCTGTGGATGGGATACTTTGGAGAGAAAGAGAGAATGGACAAAAATTCCTTTAAATCAACCTCCTCTTGACTATCTCTATCCCTGAGATTCCCTGAGAGCTTCCTGAGGACACAGAGAAGAAAATGAAGAAGAGCTAGGAGACATTGAGATTGGAAGGGAAAGAAGCATTAAAGAGAAGGCTAGATTCCTAGGAAAACATTATTTAGGAACAAATGTCAAACTGTGTCTTATGGATCTGCCTAAGCAACTGTCTGTCTTTGGGCTCTATTTCTTATCATGGACTGGAGGAAAATTTTGAACCATTTTATATTCCAATTCCAGGAGGACACTGGTGGCCCTGTGGTCTGCAATGGAGAACTCCAAGGCATTGTCTCCTGGGGTTATGGCTGTGCCCAGAAAGGCAGACCTGGTGTCTACACCAAGGTCTGCAACTACGTGGACTGGATTAAGACAACCATTGCAAGCAACTAAGCTGCTTTCTCCATGGCTGCTTTTCTCTGATGTAATTCTCTTGTAATTACAAAAGATATAGGGCACTTCATCTACTAACCACAATTATAGAAACTGGATCTAAATAAAGACTTTTGATCTGTACTTTGTCTCAGTAGAGTTCTTGCCCCTAGGATACTTATTCTTTCCTGATACTGTTATGGATATTGAGGTGAATAGGCTGGGAAAGTCTAGACCTTACCTAATCACTTCATTTTTTGGAACCCTCTCCACAGAAGAGTGGGCATCATCTTATACCCATAGGATTAGAGAAGGTTGTTTTTTTGTAAAATATTCTTTATTTTCCACTTCCACTTTCAATTCCTATTCTGCCAGAATTCCATAGTAGCCTCTCTAACCTTTGAAATATTTAGTAGGGAGCAGCTGGGTGGCTCAGTTGATTGAGAGCCAGGCCCAGAGGTAGGAGCTCCTGGATTCAAATCTAGCCTCAAACACATCCTAGTTGTGTGACCCTGGGCAAGTCACTTAACCTCCATTGCCTAGCCCTTACCAATCTTCAGCCTTAGAACCAATACACAGTATTGATTCTAAGAAGGAAGGAAAGGGTTTAAAAAAAAAGAGAAATATTTAGTGAAAAAATCATGACCACACGCATAAAACAAACTTTTTTCCGTTACTCACTTAAAGTTTGTGACTGAGTAATTACTCAAAGTACATTATCTGTGGAAGACGACATTGTGTATTGGATAGGTAGCTGGCTGAGAAATCTTGAGGATCTGAGTTTAAATTCTGACTCTGACACATTAGTCATGTAATCCTGGGCAATTTTCTAATGTCTCTGAACCTACAACTTTATAATAGTGTAAACTGCAGAGCAGGTACCAAATTGCACTGGTAGAAAGAGTTTTCTCATAAGCACATTATAACACCAATGAAATCAAAGATCTAATCCTTAACCCAAAACATATCCGTACACCAATATTCAGACTCCATTCTAACGCATTCCAAATCAAGTTAATCTAAAATATGATGAAATGATAATCATTGGCATCCTCAAACCTGCACCAGCTCATACCCTGGGTACATGAACAAATAGAAATTATCCTGCTACTGCCTCCCCTAGATTTCTATCCATTCTAAGGTTATGATTCATTCCCAACAATAATTCATAAATTATCAAAGACTTTAGACCCCTTTCACAGAATATGAAACATATTCTCCATAATCATGATCCTGGAAGGGTTTTCTTTCTTACTTAGGCTTTTAAAAATTTATTTTTGTTTATATTATTCCAGTAACAAACATATACGTAAGTTTTCCAAAGTTATATGATTCATATTATCTCCTACCCCTTTTCCTTCTCCCCTCCCAGAGTTGATAAGCAATTCTACTCTGTTTTACATGTATTTTTACTCAAAACCTATTTCCGTATTTTTCATTTTTGTATTAATCTTTTAAAATCAAAACCCCAAATCATATACCCAAATAACCAAGTGATAAATTATATATTTTAATCTGCATTTCTTCAAAATCTATTATATTTGATTGTCTCATGATATTTTAGTTACTGTGTATGATATTTGCCTGGTTCTGCAAAGAGTGATATCTTAGTCTCCTCATTGCCTATTTTAATGCCTTCAATTTCTTTTTCTTCTCTAATTGCTACAGCTAGTGCTTCTAGTACAATATTAACTAATAGTGGTGTTAATAAGCATCCTTGCTTCACTCCTGATCTTATTGGGAAGGCTTCTAACTTATCCCCATTGCAGATGATACTTTCTGATAGTTTTAAATAAATAGTACTTATTTTTAGGAAAGGCCCTTTCATTCCTATACTTTCTAGTGTTTACAGTAGGAATGGATACTGTATTTTGTCAAACGCTTTTTATGCAAGTATTGAGATGATCACGTGACTTCTGTTAGTTTGATTATTGATATGGTCAATTATGTGAATAGTTTTCCTACTATTAAACCAGTCTTGCATTCCTAGTATAAATCTTACCTTGTCATAGTGAATAGTTCTTGTGATATATTGATGTAGTCTCTTTGCTAATATTTTATTTAAGATTTTTTCATCTACGTTCATTAAGATTCCCATGATTATTTTGTCAAATAATTTGTATAGTATGGGAATTAATTGTTCTTTAAATGTTTTATAGAGTTCACTTGTGAATCCATCTGATCCTGGGGATTTTTTCCTTGAGAGTTCATTGATGGCTCTTTTTTCTGAGATGGGATTATTTAACATTTTCTTTTTTGGCAATTTATATTCTTGTAAATATTCATCCATTTCACCTAGATTATAATATTTATTATCATATAATTGGGCAAAAGATAATTGCCTTAATTTCTTTTTCATTAGAGGTGAAATTCCCCTTTTCATTATTGATAGTGGTGATTTGATTCTCTTCTTTTCTTTAATCAAATTAACCAATACTTTATTTATTTTATTTGTTTGTTTGTTTGTTTGTTTCATAGAACCAGCTCCAGGTATTATTGATTAGTTCAATAGTTCTTTTACTTTCAATTTTATTAGTTTCTCCTTTGATTTTTAGGATTTCTAATTTAGCCTTTAACTAGGGATTTTTAATTTGTTCTTTTGCTCGTTTTTTAGTTGTATGCCCAATTCATTGATCTCTTTTTTCTTTATTTTGTTGATATAAGTACTCGGGGATATAAATTTTCTTCTGAATACTGCTTGGCTATATCTCATGAATATTGATACATTGTCTCCTCATAGTCATTCTTTTCATGAAATCAGTAATTGTTTCTATGATTTGTTCTTTGAACAACCACTTTTAAAGAATTAGATTATTTAGTTTCCAAATAATTTTTAATTTGCCTCTTCCTGAACCCTTATTGTCTATAACTTTTATCACATTATGGTCTAAAAAAGTTACATTTATTATTTCTGCTTTTCTGTATTTATTTGTGTTTTTATGCCCTAGTACATGGTCAATGTTTGTATATATACATCATGTGCTGCTGAAAAGCAGATATATTCCTTTTTTATCCCTATTCAGTTTTCTCCAGATAGCTATTAATTCTAACTTTTCTAAAATTTCAATCACTTCCCTTACTTCTTTCTTTTATTATTTTCTTAGATTTATTTAGTTCTGATAGGGGAAGGCTGAGGTACCCCACTAGTATAATTTTACTATCTATTTCCTCTTTAAGCTCTTTTAGTTTCTCCTTTAAAATATGGATGCTGTACCATATGGCGCATTTAGGTTGAGTACTAATATTTCTTCATTGTCTATGTGACTTTTTATCAAGATGTAATTACTTTACTCATCTTTTTAAAACAGATCTATTTTTGCTTGAGTTTTGTCTGAGATCATGATTGCCATTCCTTCTTTCTTTGTCTCCATTGAAGCTCAGTAGATTCTGCTCCAATCTCTAATCTTTACTCTCTATGTGTCTATATACCTCAAATGTGTTCCTTGTAAGCAACATATGGTAGTGTGAGGGTGAAGGGAAGGAAGCTTGAAGGAAGGAATGGATGGGAGAAAGGAGAGAGGAAGGTAGAGGAAAGGAAAGGAAAGTAGTGGTCCCAGCAGGGGAAATTGACCTGAGCCCTTAGGAGCTCAAATAAAAGATCAGGTAGCAACTTAGGGTTTAGAATAACTAGGTTTTATTTAAATTAGAAAAGGGAAGGTTTAGGGAAAACTAGGCGGTAGATAGAAGGGAAAAAAGGCACTGAGAGAACTACTAGCCAAGATCTCTGCAGGCTTCAGGGTAGAGAGCATCAGCCAACCTCTGGGCTCGAGAGCATGAAAAGGTGCCAAAACCCTCTCTTTTATACTTTCTCTGACACCTCCCACAAAGGAAGTGGAAGGTGTCCGGGGAAGTTGTAGCAGGGAGCCCTTGGGAGACATAATTATAAACTGCACATTAGGATTCTGACTTTTAATCCATGATGTTATCTGCTTCTGTTTTATGGGTGAGTTCATCCCTTTTACATTCACAGTTACGATTATCATCTCTGTATTCCCCTCCATTTTGATTTCTTCCTTAAATCCTGACCTTTCCCCCCTCATTCTTTCCCTTAACTCCAGAGTTCTTTTTTAATAATTCTTCCCTTCCCCCTTCCTTATACTACTCCCCTTCCTACCACCTCCCTTCTTATTGCCTTCCTGCTCTTCTATAGGGTCTTTTAACCACCCTCCCCCAAATTCTCCCTCACTTATATTACTCCCCTCCCTACCACTCTTATTCCCCTTCTACTACTCTAAAGGGTAGGATAGGATTCTATACCCAAATGAACCAGGATAGGATTCTATACCCAAATGAACCAGTTCTTCCCTCACTGAACCATTTCCAATGAGAGTAAGGTCTAAGTATTACCCGTAGCCACCTTTATCCTCCCCTCCATTGTAATAGTATCCCACCCTGCTGTGCCTCTTTATATGATATAATTTACCTCATTTTACTTCTCTCTTCTCATTTCTTTTGGAACAATCCTTTTTTTCAACACTAGTTGTTTTTTTTTAACATATCCTACATAGCTTACTATCACACCCTTTGTCTATGTATACTTCTTCTAACTACTATGATAATGACAACAATTTTAAGAATTACAAATATCATCCTTCCATATCAGAATATAAACAATTTTACCTTATCAAAGCCCTAAAATATTTTCTTTTTCTTATTAATTACCTTTTTGTGCTTCTCTTGAATTTTGTATTTAGACATCAAACTTTCAGTTTAAGTCTGGTCTTTTCTTCAGGAATGCTTGGAAATCTTCTATTTTATTAAATGACTAACTTCACCTGTAGAATATAGTTAGTTTTAATGGGTAGATGATTCTTGGTTGTAAACCCAGTATCCTTGCCTTCCACAATATCATATTCTAAGCCTTCCAATCCTTCAATGTGGAACCAGCCAGATACTGTGTGATCCTGATTGGGGCTCCATGATATTTGAATTATTTCTTTCTGGCCATTTGAAATATTTTTTTCCTTGGCCTGGGAGTTCTTGAATTTGGGTATAACATTCCTAGTGGTTGTCATTTGGGGACTTATTGCAGAAAGTGATTTCTTGATTCTTTTGATCTCTATCTTAGTTTCTTGTTCAAGAATATCAGGACAATTTTCATGGATAATTTCTTGTAATATGATGTCTAGGCTTTTTTATCATGATTTTCAGGTAGTCTAATAATTCTTAAATTCTCTTTCCTAGACTTGTTTTCCAGGTTAGTTGTTTATTTAATGATTTAAATTAAATTAATTAATCAATTTAATTAATTTAATTAATTGAAAAGTTAATTAAATCAATTAAGAATATTCATATTTTCTTCTTTTTTCTAGCCTTTTGATTTTTTTATTGTTTCTTGATGTCTTATGAAGTCATTAGCTTATCTTTGCCCAGTTTTAATTTTTAAAGACTGAATTTCTTCCATGACGTTTTGATCTTTCTTTTATTTTTGGTCCTTTCTACTTTTCATAGATGTCTTTTCTTCAGTAGATTTTTTTAATCTCTTTTTCCAGCATATCAATTCTGTTTTGTAAAATAATTTTTTCTTCATTGGATTTTTCTGCCTCTTTTTCCAGTTAACCAATTTTGGCTTTTAGACTGTTATTGCCTTTTGCATTACTTTAATTTTTTCCCATTGTCTTCAACGTGTCTTATTTGACTTTTGAATTCCTTTTTGAGTTCTTCCAGAATTTATGACCAACTCTACCTTTTTTTTTTAATTTTTCATGTGTTTACTTGGATCTCACCATTTCCTGTTGGTTCTGTTCTTTGTTCTTCTTCCCCTTAGAAATTTTCAAGTGTCAAGTGTTTTTTTGTTATTGTTGTTGCTTTTTGCTCATTTTCCTACCTCTGTTGCTGACCAGTTCTGTCTTAGCTTTGGGCTTCCAGAGTTTTGTCCTAGGGCTTTCTTCACTGCTGCCATGGAGGCTTGAGAGTGCCTAGCACTATGGTCCTCTGCTTCTCACAGCTATGGCCTGGTACTTCAAGGGGTAGATCTGAGATGCTCTTTTGTTTGTGTAGACTGCTACCCAGGATCCTGAAGACACACTGGTACTGTGTCTGGCTCAGAAGGTGTGGAGGTGGTTGGCCAATGCTCCTCTGTGTGCCATTTTGCTTCTCGTTCCTTCTTATATCATGAAAATCAGCTCTCTCTCTCTCTCCCCCCCCCATCTTTCATGTTGTGTTCAGTGGAAGAGCCTCCTCACTCATCTTGTTTTGACTCCTGTCCTTTTGAGGCCTTTTAAAGATCAGTTTAGAAGGATAGTCAGAGCAGTTGCATGCTTTAGCTGCTACTAAGCTAGCACCTTGGTCCTGCCCCTGGGCTTCATTTAGATTTATAATAGCTTAAAATAGCACTAAAGCTTTTAAGACAACCTGTTAAGATTAAAGAACATTTATTGAAATGAATTTGAAAAATAAGAGATAGAGAATGAGAATTCTCTCACATTGGAGTAGCTCATGGGCAGTGATTGAGATTCCAACTCTCTCCAATCTTTTCTTTTACACAAGGTGTACACAGTGGCATTTTAGCAGGACTAATTTGACAGGATCTAGTTTTCAAGGTCAAGGGTAGCTGAGTGGCACATTGGATTGAATTGGTCTAGAGTCAATAAGGCCTGAGATCAAATCGAGGCTCACACATTTCCTACCTCTATGACCCCGCACAAATCACTTAATACTGTTTCCCTCAGTTTCCTCATTTATAAAATAATCTAGAAAAGGAAATGGCAAACAAATCCAGTATCTCTGGAAAGAAAACCCCAAATGGGGTTACAAGAGTTAGATATGACTAAACAACAACAATAGGTTTCAAAATCACAAGGAAAAATGGGAAATCAATTCTCTTGATGAGCCCTTCATTCCCTCTCTTCCTTCTCATGCCTAGAACCAATGATTGCTTCTTAACTGACAAGCTAAATGAGCTATCACCTCTTTTTGATCAGGAGAATATGGAGTCAAAACCCTCATGGATTATTCACTATTCTTGGATCCATCCTCTCTAAGTCTCACCATTGTATGTCATCTCTACATCTCTAATAGTCTCTTATGTCTTCAGCTGCATCTCCCACAGAGACCAGTAAGTTTCTTTTTTCAAGTCCTACATATATTATGATTTTTCAGGCTGTCTTTGTAGATATGATGGGGAGAAACAGAATAGAACAATAATGTGAGGCAAAATTAGAGCTCTTGAATGACCAGTCATTCTAAAAAGGTAAACATTAATGGATAAATGTCAATTCAGATGACAGAGACTTGCTCTTAATATTTTGCAGTTCAAATTGTTATTAGTGGTGAATAGAGGTACATATGTTATGACGATGTAATTTTCAGATGACATATCTGATGCAAACTCCAAAACATTTCTTAAGGGGTTAGATCAATGATAAAAAAAAAAAATACAATGGGATAGTGAATTGTGGGACTGAGATAAATTTAAATTCCTAAATATTGGCTTAAAATTAAATTTCATAAGTACATAACATTGGGAAGTTTTGGCTAGATGGCAATTTATGTGAAAGAAATATGAGGAAAAGAATATGAATAAAACATTTTAAAAGACATGGAGGAAAGCAAAAGAGGTTCAGAAGAGAAATAATTTTTAGTTTTTAAAATTATAAAAATTTATATTTTTAGAACCCTTACCTTCTGTCTTAGAATCAATACTATGTATTGGTTCTAAGGCAAAAGAGCAGTAAGAACTAGGCAATGGGGGTTAAGTGGCTTTTCCAGGGTCACACAGCTTGGAAGTGTTCTGAGGCCAGATTTGAATCTAGGACCTCCCATCACTAGGTTTGGCTCTCAATCCACTGAATTACCTAGTTGACTCCTAAATATATATATATTCTAATGTTAAAGTCATAGCTCCATATACAAGAAGTTGAGGAAACCAGGGGAAAGAACTTGATGAACTAAGAATAAGGTCCATAACAGAGTGGAGGGGGAAGGAAACAATGGTAATAATTAAGTGTTTTCATCAGCTCCCTTGATTTGATTTAATTACATTCTCTGTGCTGACAGTTTCAAATCTGCCTACTCTGCCTAAATTTTGATATGTCTGAACTTATTATTTATCTCCCTATTTACTATTGTTGTTTAGTTGTTTTTAGTAGTTTCTTACTCTTTGTGATCCCATTTGGAGTCTTCTTGGCAGAGATACTGGAGATTTGTCATTTCCTTCTTCAGTTCATTTTACAGATGAGGAGACTGAGGCAAATAGGGTTAAGTGACTTGCTCAGGATCACACAACTAGTAAGAGTCTGAGACCAGATTTCAACCAGGAAGATAAGTCTTCCTGCTTTCAGAGTTGGTATTCTTATCTATTGTACCATCTAGCTGTCCACTCTTCAGTTTACTACTTGATTTATTCTCAAATTTAATTTTACCATACCAAGCTTTAGTATAATCTATCAGTCTATTTGTATATTTCTCATGAATTAAAATTCAATATATCTCTCAAATAACTAAGGTAAGAACCCCTACTAGTTCATTAAATATTATTAATTAATATACTGGAGAAACTTCCTTTCCCATTTCATAATTAAGCTCATAATACTTCCCAATTCATACACGAATATGCACATGTGCATTCTTTATGCATATATTCAGATATGCACATATGTGCATTGTAAGGAGCAGTTGGCACAGAGAAGGTTTGGAACTTTGGAAAAGCAACCTTGAGTGACAGGAGCTGCAGTTGGAAGGAGAAGCAGAGGCTTAAGGGGGAAAAGAACCTAGGAGAGGGTCTTCATCTCTGGACTCTGGAGGAGATGGAGGACTTTTACCCGACCTTTGGAGTCTATCAAGACTACCTGAAGGTTTCCCTGGATTTCTATTTCCCTGAAGACTTGTTTAGTTTCCTGCTTCTTAACAATACCATCAAAGAATTTAAACAACTACCAGCATCTAGAAGGGGTCTGTGGGCCCCCTCCCTCCACCCAGCTTTGTGGATCAACCCTGAAGACTCACTGTCCCATTCTGTGCCAATTTAAGAGAGACCCTCATAAATCTTCTGTCTGTAGTTTAGTTTAGCTAGCAGATAGAGAAGAGGGAGTGAAAACTCCTTGCCAAGGCCAGAAGGCTTGGCCAGGTACCAAGGACCTCAACTGCTGTTGTGACAGGGCAGGGCTATCTAACCCCACTCACCTCAAACCATCTTTGATTCTCCAACATAATAAATTAAGTTTGTTATCCACTTTATGGATCCAGTCTTCATGTGGGCAGTGCCATTCTTCCTAGCTCCTACTTCTCTTGGTCCCTTTTCTCTAGGCACTCCCTTGACTCTGCCTCTGAGAAGGATGGGTTTTCTGCCGATGATCTATCTAGGAGGCACAGGGATAGATTTGGACTTGAACTCTGGAAGATGAGTTCAAACCCTGCTTCAGACAACTACTGTCACATTCAAACTCTGGAAGTTGAGAGTCCCACCTTGATTGACAGGTGAAGACAGTTGGAGTCATCGGAATGTTCCCAGAGGCCAGGAGGACAAGAGGAAAGGCAGTTGGCCAGACAGGGTATAAATACCCTGACAGACCTCGGAGAGGGACCTTTTGGGGACCCCTTTTGGCTTTTGGCTTTGGTTCAAGAGCCCTGACCTGAAACCCTTGCCTAAACACCAATCTGATCTTGGACATTGATTGACCTGTGGGTCTGATTGTGGATCCTCTATTTCTATCTGAATTCCCCTAGATATTTAGGCATCTAAAGCATCTCTAGATATTTAGGTATCCTGGGCCCATTGGGGGAGGGGAGGGGACCAGGAAGTGGGAGGAGAAGAAGAAGAGGGTGATAAGGGTCTTCCTAAAGGCTGTAAGACTGGCACAAAAACTAGCAGTAAGAAGCTGAGAGAGATCATCAATATTGTGTCATCCAAACAAATTGCTTACTCTGGTTTGGCTGTGGCCAGGCTGAGCCAGAAGAGGTGAAGAACAGAAGCTCCAGTATTACTGAACAGCCTACAGTCCTGAGGGATTATTGTCTTAGCTTTAGTGATAGGGTCTCCTATTCCCCAACCCATTCCTGAGCATTCCTTTCCCTTGTTAACAACATAGATAAAAATTATTAAGTACCTTCCTGGAGTAGTTATTCCATCACCACTCTGGGGAGGGAGCAACACAGTCAGATGAAGGTTTTCCAAGGCTAATAGAGCCCAATACCAATAATCAATCAACCCCAGGTGAGGCCTGAAAGGGTTACCCATCCACTGACCTTTAGGGATCCTGCCTGGGCACTGTTATAAAGAAGGGCATCCAGCTGAGTGGCAGGACTTGGGTGTCCCTGCACCAGCCATCAAGGGAATCAAAATCACAGCTTCTCAGATTAATAACAACCATAATAACCAGCCTTAATAGTAGTAGTATTTTAGATACCTTATCTTATTTTATAACACTTTGTGACCCTGGACAAGTCACTTAATCTCTCAGCCTCAGTTTCTTTATCTATAAAATGGGAATAATAATACCACCTACCTCCCACTGTTGTCATGAGGATCAAATCTGATAAAGCATGTTAAACACTTTATCAACCTTATTAGCAATAGTGGTAAAAATTATTTTAGTTATGAATTGTTATTGATTACATCATTACTAAATGTATAGTCTGCTAATTTGATTTAGTCCTAGATTTTGATTTCTGTTATACAGAAATAAAATCCACTGCTTATGAGGAAAGAGATTTTTCCAGCTTAGTATGTAATATCTGACATCCTAATTTATTATAGGAAATAATGATTAATAGGCTATATTTACTATTTTTAAAACTGAAGTGGGAACTCCGAGATCGGTTAATCAAAGATAATGAAATATAGTAACTAATAAGAAAATATCAAAATATAGCCTTGTATTATTGAAAGCAGGATGGTGAGTTAGTATATGTGTGTGTGTTTATTTATTTATTTGTTTGTTTTTAAAACCCTTACCTTTCATTGTAGTATCAGTATGGTATATTGATTCCAAGGCAAAAGAGCAGTAAGGGTTAGGCAATGGAAGTTAAGTGACTTTTCCAAGGTCACACAGCTAGAAGTGTCTGAAGCCAGATTTGAACCCAGGACATCCCATCTCCATGATGCCCCCAGTCAATGAGCATTTATTAAGTGCCTACTATGTGTCAGGCATTTTGCTAAGCACTAAGAAATATGGCATATGCATATTATACCTATACAAATATACTTGCTCATATATACATATGTGTATATATACACACAGTTGCACAGTGTGTACATGTTTATACACAGTAGATAGTAAGCTACATGAGAATACATTTGCCTCTTTTTGTGTCCCATCATTTGGGTGTAACAGGTAGGGTATGATTGGCATATGGTAGGTACTTATTAAATGTTTATAGGTATGTACATGCATATATGAATGTGTGTGATTACATAAAGAAATAGCAGAAAGCTTTGGGATAAATATATGTCCTTCTGAGGAGGGAGAAGGGAAAGGGAAACTGGTTCTGCCCAATGGGTGAATTCAGCAAAACTCACATCTGCCTTGATACGCTTCTTGGCCCCAGACTCTGGCATTGGCAACCTCATTGCTATAGCTCAACTGCTTCTTCCATGGCAACCACAAGCTCTCCTGCCCTAGGCTCACTCTTCTGTCCTCTGGAGAGGCTACTGCCAGAAACCCATTCTCAAGTATGCAAAGTAGGGAGAACAATGGCCCTTCTCTTAGTGTTTCCAGTTTAGCTTAACCTAGTTTAAGCAATGATGCTGTCCTGAGATATTGGGGTGAGGGGACAAGGTAAGCAGCCCCCCTGCCTGCTTGCATTTATATCCCCCCTTATTTAACCACCTGTTTCATATGATCTCCTATTTTGTGGCTACTTCCTCTCTTCTACTCCTTCAGCAATGAGAGGAACAAAATCCTCTAGGGGTTCAGTGGAGGAGATCTGGACAGTTTCTTACTCATCAGTGGACAGCTGTTTTCTAAGTCCTATTACATAAAAAATAAATATAAAAAACATGAAGTTGACCACTATACTAAGTATAACAAGTATATTTAGCTTATACCTATTGATTCTAGTTGTGCTCTCTGAAACCAAATACTTCAATCCTTTCAAAAAACCCTTCAAATGCTTGAAGAGAGCTATCATGTTCCCCAGTGCTTCTCTATTTTTAATTTATTTTTTAAACTTCCATTCCATCTTGGAATTGATACTGGCACAAGAGAGGTCAGCGCTAGGCAATGAGGAGTAAATGACTTGCCTGAGGTCACACAGCTCGGAAGTATCTGAGTCTAGATTTGAACCCAGGTCCCCCTGTCTCTGGACCTGGCTCTCAACCCACCTAGCTTCTTCCCAATGCTTCTCTTTTGGGGTAAACATCACCACTTCTTTCAACCAACCTTCATGTGACAAGAACTCTATACCAAACTCTGATCCCCAGAACTGGTCACAATACTCCAGCTACGGTCTGACCAGGGCACAATAGGAAACAAATGTTGTTTCCTTATTCCTAGACATTCTTCCTTCCTAAATGCAGAATAAGATTGCCTTCTTGTTTTCTTGTTTTTTTCCTGACTAGAATATCAAACCATTTGTTAATGCATTCTCCAAGCCCAACCCTCAGCTCTTCTTCACACAAACTTATAATTTCTATATTTGATTCCTTTGATATTTATATTTTTTCTTATTTTCTTATTTTTAAGATCCAGTTGTGAACTTTGATTCAATCCAATATTAGAGCTTATCAAAATCATTTTGCAACCTAATTCCAATGTGAGAGATCCCTTCAAAATTTCTTATTTGCAAAATTTTATGTATTCAGTCTATCCTTTTATCCAAGTCACCAATAAAAAAAATAAATATATAGCACAGAACCAAGCACATATTCCTCAGGTACTCCACTAGAGGTGTTTTTTTCTAAATTGACAGTGAACTGACTGCTCTTTAAGTCTAGCCATCCCATCATTTCTAAATCCATTTAAATATAGTATTTTTTAGACCACATTTCTTTTCCATACACACACACACACACACACACACACTTCATGATATATATTTTTTATGCAATACATTAATAAAAATCCAGATAAAGTTAACTTAATATTTCCCTACTAAATTATCATGGGATTCCAGTAGCTGAAAGGAATACCCATGCTGACAAAATGCAAAATCTTAAACTTGAAATATAAACATATATAAACATATAAAAATGCATGTGCAGAGATCCATTATATTTACACAAAACAGAGCCAATACTCAGACACATCTAATCAAGGATGCATGTTAGAGGAGGTTTGCTATAGGGGGCATGTGGATCATAGGACCACTTATGATCAAAAGTTTAGGAATGGGGAAGTCAAATGATTAATAATTTTGTATGGGAAGAAGAACACCTGGGGCTCTCCCTTGTATTTTAATCTGAACTTTTTGTTATGGGAGGAAACCTGACCCAGGTGGATATACACCAATTCCTGGAACTTTATGAGTCCTAGGAAAAGGGGTTATCAATTAATTTCAATGTTTGATTAACTTCCAAACCAGTTAGAATGCAATTCTAAATTCGGATTTCTAAATTTTTCCATGGAGTCATTCTTTCCATTCCCTTCAAGTGTTGAGTGCCAAGTCTTGAGGGATAAATAGCAGTGGTTGGGAACCGTAGAGTCTACTTGCCTTACCGAGATCCCTAGGACAACCATGAAGGCTATCATCTTCCTTGCCCTTCTAGGGGCTGCTGGTGAGTTCCTCCTGTTTAATCAAAACATGTTTATTGAGTTTTCTCAGAAACCTGGTTGCTATAAAGAAGAAAAGAAAAAAGATTAGTAACTCCAAGTCCTTCTCTTCAAAGAGCTCCTTATCTAACTGAAGATACAAGGCTAACACAAGGAAATAATAGAAAAATATTTAAGGTAGCATGCAAATAATAGACAAATTGTGTGATTCAAGCTATTTCTGCTATACCAAAGAGGGAGATGGATATAAACTGAATAGAATATTTGGAAAAGGCTCAAACTTTAATTGATCATTAAAAATAGGTAAGAGATGTATGAGTTGTATGAGGTAGCTGTGAGTCAGTGGTTAACAACATTAGACCTGAAATGAGAAAAATCTGAGTTCAAATCTGGTCTTAGATACTTCCTAGCTATGAAACCCTGGACAGATCATTGAACTTTTAATTGCCTGATGAAAGGATCCACTGAATCCAGTGGAAAAGGAAAGGGAAAATCACGATAATATCCTACCCCCCAAAAAAACATGGATAGCCATGATCCAGGGGGTCACAAAGACAGGATAAATGTGACAAAATGACTAAACAACAAAAAGGTGCATAGGTGCAGAGTAAGTTCTATGACGGTAGAAATCCTAATGTGTCTTTAGACATCTGTTACTATCATCATCTTCAGGAAAGGTTTTATCATTATTTCCTTTATATGGCTTCTATGTAAGGTCTTTACGAAGAGAACTATTATCTACCTAGTCCTTTCATTAAGGACTCAAGAACATGGAATGGACATTGATTCTGTTACAAAGATATATGTATCAGGTTCAATGAGTCTTGCCAAAATGATGAAAATGAATTGTGAGTTATTTAGATGACATACATGTTATAAGGTTTTTGAGTATTAAGTATAGGTATGATTAAAAGTTGTTATGGGCAATAGGCAAGATACATAAATTTAAATTTAAAGTCTAAAAGATGTGTCAGATCCCATTTAGACAAAGTGACTAATAATTCAAATTAGGAAATTGAAGCCCAGGAATGTACAGTGACTTGACCAAGGTCATACAGGTGAAGAGCATCAGATATTGGGGGCAGCCAGGTAACTCATAGACAACCAGGCCTGGAGATGGTAGGTCCTCAGTTCAAATCTGACATCAAAACTTTCCTAGCTATGTGACCCTGGGGAAGGCACTTAACCCCCATTGCCTAACCTTTCCAGCTCTGTTAGAATGAGTACAAAAATGGATTGTAATATAGAAGGTAAGGATTTGTTTGTTGTTTTTTTTTTTAAACATCAGATACAAAACTGGGTTTTTTTGGTTACAAAGTCAATGCTCTTTCCATTATATTATACTACTTCTCTAATGGAAAAGCAACATTGTTAGCCTTTTTCTGATCAGTCTTGGAAGACTTTCTGGAAATTTCTAGAACAAACTACATGAGGTCCCACTGAACTGGGAATTTTTATCTCATTCCTTCCCCAGTTGCTTTCCCCACTGGCGATGATGATGATGACAAGATTGTTGGAGGCTACACTTGCCCAGTTAACTCCGTTCCCTACCAGGTGTCTCTGAACGCTGGCTACCATTTCTGTGGTGGTTCTCTCATCAATTCAGAGTGGGTGGTGTCAGCTGCTCATTGCTACAAGTCGTAAGTAACTAATACTCACATCCAAGACAAGACCAGTGCTAATATGGAGCCTACATATTCCACTCAGGGCTGGGATATCTCCAAAGAATTTCCAGGTTGATTAGTTAGATACCCTGAGGGATTTATTTAAGGGTTCTTGTCTTCCAAGGCTGGAGTAGCTATCAATGGAGTATGTTTGTCCTTATGATAGGGAAAGGGGTGGAGATAAAATGAGTGAAGAAAAAATTTCATCTACATGTAAGACTCTCTGAAACTTTAAGCAGTAGAAGCAGATGAAATTGCCAAGGTGAAAAGGAAAACTAAATAATTATAATTGTCTTCTTGACTCTCCTTGATGGACTCTTAGGTTAGATGACAAAGAATTCTTCAATTCTTGGATATTTCCCAACGTATTATCATGTAGGACCATATTGGCAAAGCTGTGACATAGGTGCCGAGACAGCATGGAGAGGGCTGCTCAGTTCCCCCTCTCCACAACATGCAAAGACATTTTTTTGAATGCCCTGATCCTCTGTCCAGACACCTAATGCAAGCACTTCTTCTCTGTCTAGGGTAATGCAGGGGGCTCACAGGCATCTTGAAGTTGCACTTTGGGCATGTGATATCAAAAACATTCACCAATGCTGATGCAGGATCTCAGTCAATTGTGTTTTTGATTTAGTTTGGTTTGGTTTGGTTTGGTTTGGTTTGGTTTGGTTTGGTTTGGTTTGGTTTTCAGGGCCATCCTCTCCTCCCTCTCTCTGTCTCTGTCTCTCTCTATCTATCTATCTATCTGTCTGTCCCTCTCTCTCTCTGCATTCTGATTGGGAGGTTATTTGAGAAAGAAAGGTGTGAGGACAGGAGTTCCAATAGGGAACTATATTTGGTAGGCTAAATACCTGGCTAGATGTGATTTAAACTGCAGAAATAAACAAGGAACGGAATGGAATTGGAATATGAAGAAGAGAGTGAATGGGATTGATTTGCATGGAAAGGAAGTGGTTAACTGACTATGCTGAGATATAAAAGGGGGAAATAGAGATCAGGTTGCTAACAAGTGATCATTTTGTCCATCCAGCCGAATCCAGGTCAGATTGGGAGAGTATAACATTGAAGTTGTGGAAGGTAATGAGCAGTTCATTGATGCAGCTAAGGTGATCCGCCATCCTAAGTACAATTCTTTCACCATCGACAATGACATCATGCTGATCAAGCTGAAAACACCTGCCACCTTAAACTCCCGAGTGTCTTCCATCACCCTGCCCACCTCCTGTGCTGCCACTGGCACTTCATGTCTCATCTCTGGCTGGGGAAACACCTTGAGTTCTGGCTGTGAGTGACAAGCTAATCTCTGACTCTTAGAGAAGGAAAAGAATATTAGAAGTCAAATAGTCCAACTCTCACCCCTGATCCCCCGCCCCAACACATACACCCTTCTCCCATTTCTAGGATTCCCTATTGGGTTGCAGTGAATTACACATTGTTTCAGGTAGAAGGGCCAAAAACACATAAAAGAACTTTAGCAAGGGCAGGAATACTTAAAGGGGGATTAAAAAGACCCCTTAGTATGTGACTGATTGGTTTCTAGCCATGGAGGGGGGAGATCAGAACCTAAATGATGCTTTCTGCTTAGGACTATAATCTCTCACAGAACTGCCATCATTAAGGGTCTTGGGATCACCTGCATCTATCAAACCCTTCATTATCACAACCACATGATCTGAGACCAACATAAGTCAAGGTTGAATCAGTCATTTCTCACATTAAGGAATCTCTAAAAAGGGGTCACAGAGGAAAGAGTAAACCTATTAGTTGAAGGGTTTCCAGGTATACCATAGAAAATATATAACCATAGTCATCTTTATTCCAAACAGCTGACTACCCAGATGTGCTTCAGTGTCTACAAGCCCCCGTGCTCTCTGACAGCGAATGCCAAAGTGCCTATCCTGGAAAGATCACCAAAAACATGATCTGCTTAGGCTTTTTGGAGGGTGGAAAGGATTCCTGCCAGGTCAGTTTTTGTCACATTCCTTCTTGGTTCAGCTCAGACGCATTCTTTCCTTCTTTTCCAGACTTCAACAACAATTTAAGAAGGTTAGAAATGGAAAAACCTCTTGAGTTTGGGTTTATAGGTGGAAAGAGATGGAAAAATGCCTTGGGGATTGGGAACACCAAATATTTTCCTTCTAAAATGGCTACATAATTGTGGTGACAAGAAATAGCACAGACTTTGTGGTTTGCCTAATGCAGTCACCTTAGGGAAGAATGCTGTGGATGAGATACTTTGGAGAGAAAGAGAGAATAGAGAAAATCCTTTAAACCAACCTCCTTTTTACCATCTATATACCTGAGATTCCCTGAGTGCTTCCTGAGGACACAGAGAAGAAAATGAAGAAGAGCTAGGAGACATTGAGATTGGAAGGGAAAGAAGCATTAAAGAGAAGGATAGATTTCCAGAAAACATTATTTAGGAACAAATGTCAAACTGTGTCTTATGGATCTGCCTAAGCAATTGTCTATCTTTGGGCTCTATTTCCTATCATGGACTGAAGGAAAACTTTGAACCATTCTATTTTTCAATTCCAGGGTGACTCTGGTGGCCCTGTGGTCTGCAATGGAGAACTCCAAGGCATTGTCTCCTGGGGTTATGGCTGTGCCCAGAAAGGCAAACCTGGTGTCTACACCAAGGTCTGCAACTACGTGGACTGGATTAAGACAACCATTGAAAGCAACTAAGCTGCTTCCTCCATGGCTGCTTTTCTTTGATCTAATTCTCTTGTAATTACAAAAGATATAGAGCACTTCATCTACTAACCACAATTATAGAAACTGGATCTAAATAAAAACTTTCTTCCTGTACTTTGTCTCAGTAGAGTTCTTGCCCCTAGGATACTTATCCTTTCCTGATATTGTTATGGATATAGTTTGAGTTGAATAGGTTGGGAAAGTCTAGAGCTTACCTAAGCACTTCATTTTTTTGGAACCCTCTCCACAGAAGAGTGGGCATCTTCTCTTACCCATGAGATTAGAAAAGGTTGTTTTTCTTAAAAGAAAACATTCTTTATTTCCCACTTCCACTTTCAATCCTTATTCGGCCAGGATTCCATAGTAACGTCTCTAACCTTTGAAATCCTTTTATGAAAAAATTGTGACCACACACATAAAGCAAATTGATTTACATTACCACTAAAAGTTTGTGGCTGAGTAATTACTCAGATTACATAATCTATGGAAGGCAACATTGTGTGTTGGATTTGTAGCTGACTGGGAAATCTTGAGGATCTAAGTTCAAGCTCTGACTCTGACACATTAGTAATATAAACCTGTACAAATTTTTAATGCATCTGGACCTTCCTACAACTTTATTACAGTGTAAACTGCAGAGCAGGTGCCTAACTGCCTTGGTAGAGAGAGTTTTCTTTTAAGTATATCATAGCACCAAAGAAATCACATGTCTGATCCTAAATCCAAAACAGAGCTATACACCAATATCTGGACTCCATTCTGCCATCTACCAGTTCAAATTAGTCTGAAATGTGATGAAATTATCATCATTGGCATCCTCAAACCTAAACCACCTGCTCACTCCCTGGATACCCAAGAAAATAGAACTGTTATCCAGCTACTGCCTCCCCTAAATTTCTATCTAAGAAGGTTATGATTCTAAGGTTATGATTCATTCCCACCAATAATTCACTAAAGACTTTAGGCCCTTCCCATAGAATATGAAGTGTATTTTCCATAAACAGGGTCCTGGAAGGATTTTCTTTCTCATTTAGGCTTTTAATAGCTGAAAATGGCAACCAAGTTTCTGAAACACCCTCTATAGATTAAAGAACATTTATTGAAGTGAATTTGAAAAAAAAAGATATAGAATAATAATTCTTCAGCATTGGAGTAGTGTAATGCAAGGATGCAACAGAAGCTTTTGCTTTTGCAAAATTCAACTGTAACAGCCTGGTGGTTAGGAGTTTAGAATGTTCACAAAAAGTCAGTTGGAGCCTGAGATTTGAAGAGAGCTGAAGTTCCAACTGGGGGGCTCTCTTTGGCTTTTGGCTTTGCCTTGGCCTGTGCCTTTCTCTTTGGGCAATTTGAACCTAGCTGATTTCTCTGGACCTCTTCCTGACCTCTACATATTATATCCCTGCTATTTTCCCTGAATTTCCCTTTGGGCCCTGGGAGGAAGAGTGGTTTTGGTGTTTAGACATCGTGGGTTTAGTTTTCTGTAGGCAAGCAAGACATCCTAAAATCAAGCTACCCCTTATTTATTGACCTGATAAATACTTTACTTTAAGGCAGTCAAATCTTCCTGACTGGGAGAGCTAGCCTCTCTCAGTCTAACCCTCTCCTGTGACCCTTCCCCCACCATCAGCTTTTCCCTAGTGGCTGTTACAAAACCTAAACCCCTCTCTCCTTCTGATTATCCCTGACATTAATAAATACCTTTGTTACCTACTCAAAGCCTCTGGTGAATCATTGTATTGAAGATTAAGGCAAGGGCTGAAGATGGAAGGGGTTTCTTTCTTTTTATTTCTTGAGGGAACCGCAGGCATCCATCTTAGCAGGAAGTACCTACCTGAGACTTCCTGGAGACATCAATTTCACTGGCAGGGAGGAGCCTTTTGTCTCTTCCCTCAAGGGATTTTAGAAATTAACAAGAGAAGCCCTCCAGCTAGATTTAAACATTTCTGACAAGCCCAACTCCTCTGTATCATAGAGATACCTTCCCTGCTTGAAGGGTCCAGCCTATCTCCCCCAGTATCCTTTGTCTCTAGCCTCCTATGATTAGCCTGTTTGAGCAACCCCTCCTGTATACTCCCATCCATTCCCTTACCTACCTAATATACAACTTCATTCATCCATACACTCAGATATCCCCTTCATTCCTCCTCCTATCACCTTAATATCACCTTTATCCGTCCTCACTACCCAGATTGCCTGAGACCTGCCCTTGACTATCTGCATAACATTATTATCCCTCCTTATCAATATTTTGCCTTCTTCATAACAGTAGCTCATAGGAAGTTACTGAGATCCCAACTCTCTCCAATCTTTTCTTTTAGGGTTCCCCCACAAGGTGTGTACAGTGGCATTTTGGGAGGATTAATTTGACAAGCCCTAGGTTTTAAGTTGGAGAGTTCAAATCCAGGCTCACATACTTACTACCTTTATGACTCTGCACAAGTCACTTAATACTATTTGCCACAGTTTCCTCATGTATAAAATAATTTAGAAAAGGAAATGGTAAACAAGTCCAGTGTCTCTGCCAAGAAAACCCCAAATGGGGTTACAAGAGTTAGATATGACTAAACAACAACAACAACAGGTTTCAAGATCACAAGGAAGAATGGAGATCAATTCTCTTGATGAGCCCTTCACTCCCTCTCTTCCTTCTTATGTCTAGAACCAATGATTGCTTCTTAACTGGCAAGCTAGATGCATTATCACTTCCTTTTGGTCAGGAGAATATGGAGTCAAAAGCTTCATGGACTTTTCACTATTCTTGGATCCATCCTCTCTATGTCTCGCCATTTCATGGCATTTCTACATCTCCATTAGTCTCTTATGTCTTCAGCTGCATCTCCCACGGAGATCAGTAAGTCTTTACTTCCTCCTCTTCTCATCATATTATTCTACCTCCAAATATGTTATGGAACTGAGGAATCGTATGCCACATTCATTCAGGACTAAGGGGGGTCAAGGTGGTTTGGGGGGTATCTGAAGATCTTTAACTCATAAATTTTCAAGATCTCTTAAAGCTCTCTTCTCTATCCTGACCCCTTCCTCACTTTTGCTTGTTGTTTTTATCAAAGGTCTGCGATCACACTAAGAGTTCTTCAACCCAATGTCAAGGAGAAGAGAGAACAGACCTGGAATTGCTTAGTCAGCATCAAGCACCCTGACTTCAACTTTAAAAACTTAGACAACAACATCATGCTAATTGAGCTAAATAAGCCTACTAATCTCAACAAACATGTGGGCACCATGGCCCTAGCTATCAATCCTTCTGAAACTAAAAAGTGTTTCATCCCTGGATGGATCTGAACCCAGTTGAATAACTGAAATGCCCACAAGGGACGTTTGAGTCACTAAAATTGCTGGGATAGCTTAAAAACTTTTAAGGAGTAAGTAGGAAAAAAATGACTAAATAGGGTCCAATAAGAATTTGATATGGTTTACGCTCAAGAGCTTAGAGCAGGAAAATATGTTTAAAGTAGATTTACTTTAACATCTAAGGAATATGTTAGTGAACTCATCTAAAACTGGAAGGCAAAACCAATACATGAATCATATAATTTGAGACAGAGCTGATTGCTGGTGAGTTTATACCTTCCGTAGTCTTTGTCAACATAATTGTTAAAACCACTATAAACATAACACTAATCAAATAAAAGTTATGTTTATCTGACAAAATCATGTTTTTTATAGAAATGAATAAATCACTTATCAAAAAAAAAGAATTTGATATGATTGAGGTCTTAGACTCTAATCACCAAACTGGAATAATAGAAAAGGTACCGTATTTGTAGTCAGACAGTTTGGGTTTAAGTTCTAGCTCTGATGTTTTTCAGCCCATGATGGTAAGCAAAATATAGCTATCAGATCATCAATTTGGTTCTTATATTATCACTAAATATTTTATTCATCAATGATTATAGATAATTTATTTTTAATTTGGATATGTGAACTGGTGAGTTTTTTTAAAGATATATATGTCATTTAAAAAACTATGCATGTATAAATATATATGTGTGAGATAAAAAACGATGACAAGCATCTCATTCAAAAATGAGCACAAGTGCCCCACTCTCTCAAATAAAGAAGACCTGGAATCAGAAGGTAGGAGTAAAAAGAGGCAGTTGTTTATTCCCTTCATGAAAGAGAATACTTCAATGATGGGCTAAGAAGTGCCGACTGACTAGGCAGCAAACAGGCAATGTATACAAGGTCCCAACACAAGCCTCCTCTCCTTTCCCCTATCAGGACTCTGCATGGGGCCTTGACCCAAAATCCAAAACACCTGTGGTTCCAACCCAGTTCAGATGAAATAAGGGGAGCAACCAAGCTGCCCATTGCTCTTTCTATCTTCTCTCGGTCTCCTTCACAAGATCATGCTGGAGTCCTTAACCAACAAAAGTTAACAAACTAGTCTTTGTAAGCTGGATACTCATTCTGAGAATAGCACACTCAATTCTGTCTCACACATGGAGCAGATATTTATTTAAAAGAATATTAATTTTAAAACCAAACAGGTAAAAACTTCACAAAGTCTTGATAGACATTATTCCAACTCTCTAAATGCCTCTTGTCAAGAGGCACCATTGTCTCATGTCTGAAAGGATCAAAATAGCCTTGGACAAACAGACATGACTGGCAAACATCTGAATAAGTTACTTAACTTCTCCAAAACATAGTTTTCTTAAATGTAAGATAATCCTTGGTGAACAAAGAGTTTGTTAAACCAAGAAGTGCTTTAAGGTGAGGGTAGGGGGATGGCATCTGGGTGGCTCAGTGGATTTAGAGACAGGCCCAGAGATGGGAGGTCTTGGGTTCAAAGTTGGCTTTTGGACACTTCTTAGCTGTTTGACCCTGGGCAAGTCACTTACCCTTTATTGCCTGACCCTTATTGCTCTTCTGCCTTAGAACCAATACACAGTATTGATTCTAAGATGGAATGTAAAGGTTTAAAAAATAAAAACATAAATATAAAATAAAAGGAGGGAGGGGGGAGGAAATAAGGAAGAAGCCATGAAGGAAATAGGGACAAATAATATTTTTTAAACTGAATGAAAAAATAAGGGAAAGCAGGACACCCTTATCCCCACTGCATTGGCCCCATGCAGTGAACCCTTCTTACATGGGTTCACTTAGACTCAAATTAGAGTCATAATTTCTTTTAGCCAAGACTTCAAAGTTGAAGCTCCTCCTTTTACTGAAGTGTCTCTCTATATGTAGATCCTGGGTGCTTCTCCTGAGGAACAAGATGGAATCCAGGGATGTACTGGAAATTATTTTACCAATAGCTCTCTGGGAAAAAAAAATTCACGATGTACTTTTTCTGAAATATTTCTGAATATATTAGTGCATTAAGTACATTCTGAATATATTTCTGTTTTGTTTTATATTTTGTTTTAATTTTTGTTTTATTTTAATTTTAATTTTGAATATTTTCCCATAGTTACATATTTCATGTTCTTTCCCTCTCCCCCTCTCCCCCAAACCCCTCAACCCCCTTAGCCGATGTGCAATTCCACTGGGTTTTACATGTATCATTTATTAATAACTAATTCCATAATATTGATAGTTGGACTAGAGTTATCGTTTTGTGTCTACATCCCCAATAATATCCCCATCAGCCCATGTGTTCAAGCAGTTGTTTTTCTTTTGTGTTTCTCCTCCCACAGTTCTTCCTCTGAATGTGGCTAGTTTCCTTTCTCATAAGTCCCTCAGCCTTGCTCTGGATCCTTGCATCACTGCTAGTAGAGAAGTCTGTTATGTTTGATTGTACCACAGTGTATCCACCTCTGTGTATAATGTTCTCCTGGTTCTGCTCCTTTCACTCTGCACCAATTCCTGGAGGTTTTTCCAGTTCACATGAAGTTCCTCCAGTTCTTTATTCCTTTGAGCACAATAGTATTCTATCACCAACAGATACCACAATTTATTCAGCTATTCCCCAGTCAAAGGACATTCTCTCATTTTCCAATTTTTTGCCACCACAAAGAGTGCGGCTATAAATATTTTTGTAAAAGTCTTTTTCCTTATTATCTCTTTGGGGTATAAACCAAGCAGTGCTATGGCTGGATCAAAAGGCAAATAGTCTTTTAGAGCCCTTTGGGTATGGTTCCAAATTGCCATCTAGAATTGTTGGATCAGTTCACAACTCCACCAGCAATGCCTTAATGTCCCAATATTGCCACATCACCTCCAACATTCATTACTCTCCCTTGTCATTTTAGCCAATCTGCTACGTGTGAGGTGATACCTCAGAGTTGTTTTGATTTGCATTTCTTTAGTTATTAGAGATTTAGAACACTTTCTCATGTGCTTATTGATGATTTTGATTTCTTTATCTGAGAATTGCCTATTCATGTCCCTTGCCCATTTATCAACTGGGGGATGGCTTGATTTTTTAATACAATTGATTTAGCTCCTTGTATATTTGAGTAAAAAGACCTTTGTCAGAGTTTTTTGTTATAAATATTTTTTTTTCCAAATTTGTTGCTTCCCTTCTAATTTTGGTAGCATTGGTTTTGTCTGTACAAAAACTTTTTAGTTTAATGTAGTCAAAATTATTTATTTTACATTTTGTAATTTTTTCTAGCTCTTGCTTGGTTTTAGAATCTTTCCTTTCCCAGAGACCTGACAGGTATACTATTCTGTGCTCACCTAATTTACTTATAGTTTCCTTCTTTATATTCAAGTCATTCATCTGAATATATTTCTGAAGTATAAGTACTTACATCAAAAATTTTATAATCAGACCTTTTGAAATAATTATTTTGAACTGGTGATAGTACTCTTCCATCTAATTGCTTATACTATTATTATTGCAAGAGTATTTGAATTTATTAAGTCTAACTGATGGTGTTGGAGAACATAAAATTTGGGTTCTATTGGTGAAAGTAACTCTAGGATTCTGTTTTCTTTCTCCTTTCTTATAGCAAGTGGCCCTGATATTCTAACCTGGGTGAACCATAACATTCGCTCTGATGAAGAATGTGCTAAGATACTTCAGAAAAAAAGTCAGGAAATAAAATGTATGTGGGACTCCATGATGATTTCCTAAGACCTTGCCTGGTAACTCTTCCTTCCCTCTGTGTTGGTCCCTGAACAGAAAGAGACAACAGGAGAAGGGATGAGAGTGATAAAGTTGATAGCACAATAAATAACAAGAAACACCCTTCATTTCTCCAACACCTTGAGTAGGGGATTCAGGGAGAGAGGGAGAGAACAACAAAATCTTTCTTCATCTTTATCCCTCAACTAAAGCAGACAGTTCTCAACCAGGGAAGGAGAGAAATCCAGGCAAGTATGCCCAGAGTTACTCAATTTCTTCTTCATGTGCATTTAGGTTTTCCTTTGCATACCTGCCAAGGGATGGAGGAGACTGGATAGGAAGAGGAGAATGAGGAGAAGTTCTAAAGACCCTTGGGCTCTCCCACTGTAAAGTCTAAATATTGGATCAAACAGTGCTATATTTAGTTCCAGAAGAGTCCTTAGAGGTCATCTAGCTCAATCCCCTCATTTAACAGATGAGTATACTGAGGTCTAGATAAGATAAAGTGACTTCTGCAAAGACACCCAGTAGAAGAGACAGGATTCAAATCCAAGTTGTCTATCTCTACGTCACAATTCTTTACACTGTGCTACTCTACCTGGTAAACTTTCCTCCCCCTTTCAATCCAATTATTAATTTTTAAAATTAGTTTTTTCAATAATAAAGCATATATTTTTCTCTCCCATGCCCTCCATGGAAAAAAGGAAAATGAAACCTTTGCAACAACAACAACAAAAAAAGCACAATTCTGCTAAACACTATTCCATATTGTCTATGTCTAGAAATGTTTCATTCTGCATATTAATCTATGACCTCTGCCAGGAGATGAGTAGAATGCTTCCTCATTGTTCCTCTAGAATAAGGGTTGATATTTGCATTGATCTTGGCAGCTAAATGGCATAGTGCATAGAGTGTTGAGCCTGGAGTCTAGAAGATTCATCTCACTGAGTTGAATCTGGCCTCATTTACTAGTTCTGTGACCTTGAACAAATCACTTAATTGGTTTGCTTCAGTTTCCTCATCTATAAAATGGAGAAGAAATAGCAAACTACTCCAATATTTTTGCCAAGAAAACCCTAATGTCACTAAGACTTGAAAATGACTGGAAAAAATTTGCATTAATCAGAGTTCATAAGCTTTTCAAAATGGTTCACTGACTTCCTTTATTCTCTTGATGGCAGGAAATCTCTGCTATTCCAGCTATATGCAATGGGTGAATCCATAGGATTCTGGTCATGTCACCAGGATGTGTTCTGCAGGGAAGTGATGGAGTCTATACAAAAATTTAGACACAGGGTTTTTTCCGGGTTAAGATGGCGGCAGAGTAAGAAGCAGCTCTTAACCTCTCCTGACCAAAACACACAAAACTCCTCAAGGGGACATAAAAACAAGTCCAGACGAACGGAGGAACCCCCACAACAGGGCACAGCGTGGAAGGTACGTGGAATCGAGGCATTTCCATGCTATAAAGGGGTGAAACAGTCCTCACGAAATCGCGGGCTGAGCAACTACCCCACCCCCACCCCTTCCACACACATCTATAGCTCCGAAGCCAGCTAAAAAGAAATAGAGCAAGTTTGGGGCACCCATCAAGTCATTGGCAGCTCCGGGGCCTGTTCCTGAGAGCAGCAAGACTTAGGACCCCATTAAACCAAAAAACGCAGGCGAAATCTGAGCGCGGGAGCAGGACACAGGGCGCAGAACGCAGGCTGAGCAGAGCGCAGGCACTGCAGAGGCGTGGGTGGAGGCAGACACAGCCAGGAACTAAAGCCTAAGTGGGGAACCAGTGTGGACGGGTATACGACTGTGGAAGCAGCGCCCTGAGACTTGTAAAGAAACCTCTAGCAGAGGATCAAACAAGGGGGTCCACCAGGGGGCTTGACCTTGGAAAAAACCAGAACTCAGACCTCAGGAGCCAATAGATCGCGGACAGACACTGAGCGCGAGGATAAATCTGAGAAGCTGCTGGGGTAACAATGGCTACTCAATCTCAGGAAGTTCAGAAGAGAAAGAATAACAACAAGAAAAAGAAGTCTTTAACACTCCACAGCTTTTACACAGAGAAAATCCAGACAACCGAGCAAACAGAGGAGGAGAACAAACAAGCATCCAGACCCTCCTCAAATAAGGAAAACTCCTCACAAGCTATGGAAGAGTTCAAAACTGAGATTTTGAGGAAAATGGAAGAGATCTGGCAAGAAAATAACTGTTTAAAAGGTAGAATCATGCAATTGGAAAGTGAGGCTCAGAAATTGAACACCAGAAATGACCAGATTGAAAAGGAATACCAGAAGATTGTGGCCAAAAACCAGAAGATTATGGCCGAAAACCAAAAGATTATAGCCGAAAATCAATCCCTAAAGGCTAGAATTGAGCAAGTAGAAACTAATGATCTCTCAAGACAACAAGAACAAATAAAACAAAGCCAAAAGACTGAAAAAATAGAAGGAAACATGAAATATCTCAATGAGAGAGTGACAGACCAAGAAAACCGGTCTAGAAGAGACAATTTGAGAATAATCGGTCTTCCAGAAAAATCAGAAATTAATAGAAACCTGGACTCCATACTAACAGAAATAATTCAGCAAAATTGCCCTGAAGTCCTACAACAAGAAGGCAACATAGACATTGAAAGGATCCATAGAACACCTGCGACATTCGATCAAGAAAGGAAAACACCAAGAAATATCATTGCAAAATTCAAGAGTTTCCAAGCAAAAGAAAAAATCTTACAAGAAGCCAGAAAGAAACAATTCAAATATCAAGGAGCACCAATCAGGATCACACAGGATCAGGCAGCCTCAATGCTAAAAGACCGCAAGGCGTGGAATACAATATTCAGAAAGGCAAGAGAGCTGCGCCTGCAACCACGGATCAACTACCCATCAAAATTGACTATATATTTCCAGGGGAAAGTATGGGCATTCAACAAAATTGAAGAATTCCAGGTATTTGCACAGAAAAGACCAGGGCTAAATGGAAAGTTTGATATCCAACCACAAAAATCGAGAGAAACCTGAAAAGGTAAATAAGATACAGAGGGGAAAGAAAGAAAACTTATAATTTTTAAATTTGCCTTTTTAAGGGCCTCAGTGAGATCTAATTATCTGTAT
>NC_058134.1:107502626-107555747 GCF_016433145.1 Gracilinanus agilis
TATATATATATATATGCCTTACTGCTATTTATCAGTTCTTTCTCTGGAGGTGAACAAGTCATTCTTCAAATAGTATTTCCGTTGCTGTTTATAATGTTCTCTTGGTTCTGCTCATTTCATTTCTCATAATTTCATGTAGGTCTTTTCATGTTTTTTCCAAAATTAACCTGTTCATCATTTCTTAGGATATAGTAGTATTCTATCACAATCATATGTCACCAGTTGTTTAGTCATTCCTCAATTGATGGGTATCCCTTCAATTTCTAGTTCTTTACCACCACAAAGAGAGCTGCTATAAATATTTTAGAACATAGAGTTTCTTTTTCTTTTTTCCTTAATCATCTCAAAAAATAAACCTAATAGTGGTATTTCTGGGTTGAAAAGTATGCACAATTTTATAATTCTTTGAGTATAATTCCAGATTGCTCTCTAAAATGATTGGACCAGTTTATAGTTCCACTAAAAGAATATTATTGTCCCCATTTTTCCATATCCTCTCCAACATTTATCATTTTGCCCTTTTATCATTTAAGCCAGCCTAATAGGTAGAAGATGATATCTCAGAGCTGTTTTAATTTGTTTCTCTAGTCAATAATTATTTAGATCATTTTTCATATAATGATGTATAACTTTGATTTCTTCCCAATGGGAAGTTTGCTTCATAGTTTGTATCCTCCTAATGCAGCCTTTAGGAACTCCATTTCCTACTGAGATGGAAGAATGGGACTTTAGTAGAGTTGTACAAATTTCTGTAAAATATAGTATACATCATATACTATATGTATGTATATATATGTATATGTATATACTTTATATATTTGTGATGGTGGAACTCATTACTTCAAACTTATAATTTTCTTTACCTTTTTCATGCTGTCTTGATTTACAATTACTTCCTGTAGTCTTGCAAAATGAATCCTTGTGGGATTTCCCTAAATAATTCAGTGAAATTTTGTGAACAACCTTTAATATTTTTACATAAATATTAGAAGTATAATAACGCTACTGATTTGGGGTGGTGACTTTTTTCCTTAACCATTGCTTAGATAGACCACTAGATGGTGTAGAAAACTAGTAATGCTACCTGTGGAAGATGGACCTATGTTTATAAAATATTGGAAGTAGGAGTGTGCTGGAGCCAGTTTGAACCTGTTCATGAGAGCTGTTTGTTAAACTTTCAGTGTGAATATTTATAACTTGGAAATTTTCAAAGATTTCAAATCAGGACTGGATTTCATATTTTTCTGATTATCTTCACTTTAAAAATGATGAAAAATGTTGATAATGCAGATTAAACTTTAAAATATATGGTAGGTACTTTTGTTTTTCCTGGAGAGCCAGTTGTTAAACATTTCTAGCACACTTCTGATTGGAAGGGACTGAACAGTTGGCCTTCTTCAAGTTTCTCATTTCAAATATGAAGTCCAGAGAATCAAAGCAAAGTCACACAGTTTGTGACAAGAATTAGGATTAGAACATAAATTGTTAAATCATTAATTCATGCTCCTTCCACAACATTTCTGTATCTTTGTTTTCTGGCAGCTTATGGTTTATTGGTCCTTGTCTCTCAGACCCATGTTTTCAAGAAAAAATTAGAAACATATTCTCTTTCTTAATCACTCATTTTGTATTAACAAAATAGACAATTTGTAATTTGTTTCTAATGTAGAAAGACTTACATCAACATTTGGCAGGTTTGTTCCCTAAAGCAAAGCTCAATTACTTTTCAGGACTTCAGGGCTGCCTCTATGTGGTTGGAGTACCTTTCTGATACAATTGGCTTTAGCCTTTATTCTAGTAAACTCCTCTCTGCAATATTAACCACCAGTAGTTCCTATTCTAATATAATTTTCAAGTATTAATTATTCTCTCACCAATGTTATTTAATCAGTTGATATCGCCTTGATAACACAGTTATGCAGTTAACTGATGTTAACTTTTACAAAAAGGTATTTTTTGAGAATATACAGTTAAACCAAAGAATAGAAATGTCATTCTTCCTTCCACCTTGCTACAAACAAATCAGAGAACACAATCTGCACTACCATCTTTGGTCCCTGTGAAAAGGGGCGCTCACACAAAGTAATGACTAAAAAACATCTTCAACAACTAGGGAAGGCATAGACGATGGACAAGCTAATCCCTCATTTACAACTCCTAGGTTGATTCACTGTTAAAGCCAATTCTATGCCTGCTCCACAGCACTGCACTTCTTACCAGGCACATCCAGTAAATTCCTACTTGGAGTCCAGGTCTCCTGGCCCTTTGGCTCTTCCAGTCTTTAGCAGCTCACGAGGTCATAGCCTGGTCTGGCTCATCTTCAACACTCATTCACAATAGCCCAGAATGAACAAATATAGATAAGCAAAAACTAATTAATAATAATAGGGATGCTATGTATTCACATGTTATGTGTTGACACAGATAGAGAGAGGAGAGCCAAGCTCTCCATTCCCCCAGGGGGCTTACCACCAGCATATCATCTCCCTTCATTCCCCATCAAGAAAGATGGAGGTTGGTTTGGCTGGTGAATGTTGTTGTAAGCATACTGAATTCCATCTCAGAAGCCAATTGCAAGGATCCCTCTGCCACTCATGAAGAAGGCAAGAAATAGTCACAACATGTGCACATCCTCAAAACCAAGGATCAGATGCCATCATACACTTGCAGAAATTGGTTCAGCCAACTTCCCACATTGCTCATGACCCCAGAATTGGGCTGCCATTTTCTTTTTCTTTTATTTGATGTTATGATCATTGAGGCGCTTGATTGAAACGATGTAATTGTTAGGAAAAGTAAAGCAGAAAGCCCTAGATGGTAAAGGAGCTTTAAACCCTCCTTAGGTATAAACAGGAAATCAGATAATACAATTAAACTTCTTGTAGAATCCCCTCAACCAATCATAATATTTTCTTCAGGAAGACTAGCCTCCTGGTATCAATTGATGTTTAATTGCTGTTAACTAAATCATATTATTAGAATAACAATGATGATCAATAGTACATCTGACTATTAATATTGATGATGGTACTTAATCTCAACCTCAGAGAATAAAGCTGAATCCTACTCCCTCTCTTCAAATTCCCTAAAACTCCTTTGAAGCTGTCTTGTTGCCAGGCCAACCAACAAAGGTCAGTAACTGGTTTGAGTTTTATAAACAAAGATTTTACTTGGAGTAATCAAACAACAAGGAGAACTGAGAGAAGGGAAGAGGGTTTTAGGAATCCCTAAATGAAGTCTAAGCTTAACTCCAAGTATATAATCTAATAGCTTCAGAATGTTGATAGCTGAGCTGGGCCAGAAAGGCCCACTGGCCTTATTTGGCCTGCCTTGGTGGACACTGTCTGCCTATAGATGAATTACATTGCAGCTTGAATGAAGATATTTAGATGGATAATTCTTCTGTAATAATTTGATGGATGCTGATAATTGACCCAAAAGTTCAGTAGCAATCCTGTAACTTTTAGGTATGTTGGTTGGCTGGCTGGCTAGACCAATAAATTTTGGAGAGAAAGGTTTGACCCCAACCACCCTGGATCCCTGGCTCCAAAATGAGTCCCTGGGTCCAGTCTCTTTCTCCCTTAAACAGGGCACAGCCCAACTGACCAATTGGTCTCATGCCCCAGCATGGCATCAGGAATCTCCCAAGATTCCAAGTGTCCAACCAGAAACCCTGCCCAAAGGCATGGCTTCTTGCAAATCCTTGCAAAACTTAACTTACATTGATTAAAAAAAATTTTCCATGGTTACATGATTCATGTTCTCTCCTTCCCCTCCTAACACCCCCCTCCTGTAGCCAACACGAAATTCTACTGGGTTTTACATGTGCCATTGATCAAGACTTATTTCCATATTATTATTTGCATTAGGATGATCATTTAGGTCTACATTCCCAATCATATTCCCATCGACCTATGTGATCAAGCAGTTGTTTTTCTTCTGTGTTTCTGCTCCCACAGTTCTTTCTCTGGATGAGGATAGCATTCTTTCTCATAAGTCCCTCAGAAATGTCCTGGATCATTGCATTGCTGCTAGTAGAGAAGTCCATTACATTTGATGGTGCCACAGTGTATCTGTCTCTGTGTACGATTTTTTCCTTTCTGGTTCTATCCTTTTACTCTGCATCAATTCCTGGAGGTTGTTCCAGTTCACATGAAATTCCTCCAATTCATTATTAATAGTATTCATCACCAGCAGATACCACAGTTTGTTCAGTCATTCCCCAATCGAAGGGCATTCCCTCATTTTCCAGTTTTTTGCCACCACAAAGAGGACAGCTATAAATATTTTTGTACAAATCTTTTTCCTTATTATCTCTTTGGGGAATAAACCCAACAATGGTATGGATGGATCAAAGGGCAGGCATTCTTTTATATCCCTTTGAGCATAGTTCCAAATTGTCCTCCAGAATGGTTGGATCAATTCACAACTCCACCTGCAATGCATTAATGTCCCAATTTTGCTACATCCCCTCCAACATTTATTACTTTCCTTTGCTCTCATTTTAGCCAATCTTCTAGGTGTGAGATGGTACCTCAGTGTTCTTTTGATTTGCATTTCTCTAATTATAACAGATTTAAAACACTTTTTCATGTGCTTATTGACAGTTTTGATTTCTTTATCTGCCCATCAATCAGTTGGGGAATGGCTTGATTTTTTTTTTTTGCGCAATTGATTTAGCTCCTTATAAATTTGAGTAATTAGACCTTTGTCAGAGTTTTTGTTATATTTCCCCCAAATTTGTTGCTTCCTTTTTAATTTTGTTACATTGGTTTTGTTTCTACAAAAACATTTTAATTTAATGTAATCAAAATTATTTATTTTACACTTTGTAATCTTTTCTAACTCTTGCTTGGTCTTAAAATCTTTCCTTTCCTAAAAATCTGACAAGTATACTACTCTGTGTTCACCTAATTTACTTATAGTTTCCCTTTATATTCAAGTCATTCACCCATTCTGAGTTTATCTTGGTGTAGGGTGTGAGATATTAATCTAAATCTAATCTCTCCCATACTGTTTTCCAATTTTCCAAGCAGTTTTTCTCAAATAATGGCTTTTTGTTTCAAAAGCTGGGATCTTTGGGTTTATCATAGACTGTCTTGCTGAGGTCATTTACCCCAAGTCTATTCCACTGATCTGTCCCTTAGCCAGTGCCATATTGTTTTCATGACCACTGTTTTATAGTATAGTTTTCCTTCATATATTTTGCTCTTCTCCTCACTACCCACTATTCCCCACTGAACTTCCAACAGCTATGGTGTCTGTTGGCATATGATATCAAGAGTACAAATGCTGGCCCAGCCAAACTTGCCACTGAACTTAAATTCTCTAATTCTCTCTTCTATTTTGTTTCTTTCCCTAAGCTTAAATCACTGAATAGCAATCATGAAGGATGAATTATTCAAAATTGGCTACCTTGGGAGCTCAGGAGAGTCTAAATTCCTCTCTGAGCAGATTGTCAACAACATGGATTTTTTGCAACTTCATCCTTTTCAGAAGAGACTGACAAGAACATGAAAACAAATCAGGCTTGGTCTTGCCAAAATATAAGGACCCTGGGGAAGTTCAGGGCTGAGGTAAAGGTCAACTCACTGTTTAATAGTCTCATAACATGCTTTTTGCTTTAATGTCTTAGGTATCAGTCTTTGTAAAGAGTGTGACAGGAGATTTGGGTTGATGTTTTAAGCTTTAAAACTGTTAATTTTTAGCATTTTGTGAATGTATGGAAAATAAATGGCTTCTTTACTTTATCTACAGTGTACAAAGATACATTTCTAATATGGAGGAGGGATATCCTAGACATGAACCAAACAAGTTTTTTAAATGCATTGTTCCCAGAGTTGAACTATGGGATGGGGGCAAATGGGCCAGAGACAACAAGAAAGAGCCAAATAGTTTTATAGTTTTTCTCGGACTTTGAAACACCAAGAAACAGTATATTTCTGGAGTGCAGCAACATCTATGGAAAAGATTTCACTGATTATTTTTATCATTATTATTTTAAACTCTTACCTTCCTCTTAGTATCTGCTCTAAGAAAAAGTGTGGCAAGGGCTAGGCAATCAGAATTAAGTGACTTGCCTAGGTCACACAACTAAGAAGAAACTGAATACAGATTTGAACCCAGGTCCTCGGGAGATTCCAGGCATGGGAACCTATCCACTGCTGAGGACAATAAAATGATTGTATCACTTGCCTCTATTAATTGGTTATATAGTTTCACAAAAGTACTATAATTAACACTCTGTGTGTCTGTGTCCCAGAACTATATATACAAACATGTACGGCATGTTCAAGAAAGATTAACATCCATTTTTTGGGTCTGTTCATCCACCTCTGATGTCTACCTGTCACCCAGCTCTCACCTATAGCACCAAAAGAACAGGTAAGCTCTTTGTCAAGAAGCCCTAGAAATAGGTGAGGTTAAAAGGAAAACTAAGGTAAAAACCTAAGAATACTTTTCTTACTGCTGACATTGCTTTTTATAGATGAGGTAGCATTCCACCTCTTTTCTTCCCAATTCAGATGCTCTCCCACTCTACAATGAGTATGATGGATGACAAGATCATTGGAGGTTTGCCTGCCCCAAAGACACTGCCCTCTACCAGTTGTCCCTCATAGTAATACCACACATGTGTGGAAGGATATTCCTCAGTTGCTGCTGGATACTGTCTACTGCCCACTGCTATAACCCATTAATAATATGAATGGGAAAAGGAATAGAGTGAATACTTAACCTATCTACACCAGCACATCTTAGCAGCCAAAAATATTTAAGCCAGCCCAGGAGTGGTAAAGCAGACACATAAGATTCACCATTCCACATATTAAAAAAGGAGACAGGGTTCCTTCCATAAGAGAATGTCCAGTCTGACCAGGGACGCATAATCCTCCATTTCAGGTATACCAAACAGATGGAGATCTATTAAAAAATGATCATTAATGAGAACATTGGTGATGGCGATCATCATAATATCTACATAATACTATTTACAGAGAGTGCAACATATGTGTATCTATTGTAAAATTTAAAATTAGGTTTGACTCAATATGGAAATTATAAACCTGAAATTGTGGTTGCCATTTATAAAATACTAGCCCTAAGTCAAAATTGACTGTTAGCAGATTTTATTTACAAGGAAGATATATTGAAAGTGGGAAATGTAGGAAGGAGACAGAGCCTTTTCTAGCCTACCAGCCTATGTGCTGATTCAGTGAAGTCCAGCTCAGCCCCCAGCAAGAGCTCCCTTAAGTCCCAATCACTACAGGGAAATCCCAGTGGCATCTTCAGCCAGAAATCCACCAACACAAGCCTCTTCCTTCAGCCTGAGTCACTCACCTAGCAAACCTTTCCATCATAGAAAGCTCCAGACAAGGAGGAGTCTAGGACAACATGACTGCTTCCAAGAGTATTCCTCCAGAGCTCACACTGAAGAGAGTGTCCCACCAAAGCACCAATCAAGAGAGGGTCTCCTCACCAAAGAACCAAAAAAGCCAAGAGTGAATCTTGTCCTTCTGTCTCACCTTTTATAGTCCTTTTCCACATCACTTCCTATCTCTCTCCCACTTCACAGGAATCAATCAAAGCTTCCCAATTTGCCTAGCACTGCCCAAGGTGAGACAGTGCTTGTGGCCTTTGGGGTTGTGAACTAGTAAGTGACTTGTGAGTTCTTTTACTTAATGGTTAACTAGGTACTAAGTAGAGGTACTTTAAATTTGCTGATTGATTACATTAAAATAAACTAAGAATCTAATTCTCTCTTCATACTATATATGTATTCATGTATGTGCATAATTAGATATGTGTAAAATTTGATTCTCACAACAGCCCTGGGAAGTACAATAGGTGTTTTCCCATAATTGAGGATGAGGAAGAAATGAGTAAACCAAGTTTCAAAAGGGTTAAATTGCTCTCCCCAAGTCACACAGCTAAAACAATAGTCACACAAACAAAAAATATATACTGTTTCCAGGGAAGTACACAGACAATTGTTTATATGTGCTAAAAAAGCAAGCAGTAGTGACACCAACCATGAAGCAGTGTCTCTAACACAGAAGATACTGACGGGCTTGAACAACTGCAAAACAAGACAGAGATAAGTATAATGAATAAATGTAGTAGAAGTGGAGCATTTAAATCTTAGATGTCAATCAAAGGAGTGATTAGACTGGGAAAGGGCTAATCAGTGAAGGCTTCCAAAAGGTAAGCAGAGGTATAGAAAGGAAGGAGGATAAAGAAGTAAAAAATATAATTCAGGTTTGAGGAATAACTTATACAAGGCTTGGAGATAGGTACAAGTAAGTGACTCTTGTGATCTACAAGCTTGATGCAACAAAAAGTTTAGAATTCCTCTTTGAGCTTGAAAACAGGATAAGAAAATCAGATAAAATTCTCATTAAACATCAAGCTTTGGCTATCAGAACTTTCCTGCCCAGGGACAGCTTCAGAGTGGACCTGTGTTCCTTGAAGGAAAGTCTTTTCCTAGCCACAGCACCCCAAATGAGCTCTCCAATCCTGACTATAAATCAGTCTTTCTGTGTTCCAGTCATTGAATTTTCCCTCCTCCATTTAATTTTCCTTTAAAGTTCAATTGAAGAATGTTTTCAAACTGTTGCTTTTTTAAAAAGTAAAGGTCTCGGGGCAACTGGGTAGCTCAGTGGATTAAGAGTCAGGCCTAGAGACGGGAGGTCCTAGGTTCAAATCTGGCCTCAGACAATTCCCAGATATGTGACCCTGGGCAAGTCACTAGACCCCCATTGCTCACCCTTACCACTCTTCCACCAAGCTATGGAGCCACAGGTGAGAATTGGGTGACAGGTAGAAATCAAAGTTGTATGAATAGCCATTAAAAGGTCTTGGCAAGCCCTCCTATCTCCTTCACACTCCATATACTCCAGGAGATGGATAATGAACCAGCACAGGAAACTGATAAGGAATAGTCAGATAGGATGGGGGAAACTCAAGGCAGAAGAGCATCAGAGATGTTAAGGAAGGATCATAGGATTATAGATTAATTGATTTACATCAATGATTCCCAAAGTGGGCGCTACTGCCCTCTGGTGGGTGCTACAGTGATCCAGAGGAGGAGTAATGGCCACAGGTACATTTATCTTTCCTATTAATTGCTTTTAAATTTTTTTAAAAATTAATTTCCAGGGGGCTAAGTAATATTTTTTCCTGGAAAGGGGGCTCTAGGCCAAAAAAGTTTGGGAACCACTGATTTACATCTAGAAGGGGCCTTAGAGATCATTGAGTTCAATCTCTTCATTTTTACATATGTGGAAATAGACTTGGAATGGGGCAAGTAACTTGCTCAAGGTCACATGGTCCATAAGAACCTAAGTTGGACTTTCTGATGCCAAGTGACCTTAGACATAGAGGTTTTTGTCAAAAAGAAGGGTCAAAAGTCAGATTTCAGGGGATTGTGAAATACAAGTCATAAAGAAAATAGAGGGGAAAGGAAGGAATAGAGGCAGTGAAAATAATTTGCCAAAAAGTTCAGCTACAAAAAGGAAAAGAGTTATATAAGTTGGTCTAGAGAAAATGAAACACATCACATAACATAATGGGAAATTTTCTGTTTGCATCATCTGAGATAGAAGACCATAATAATGAGACTGGGTCCTGGGATCCTCTGCTTAGAGCATAGAAACTGAGGGTTATTCCCAGAGGACTCTACAAAAGGCATTTATTTCTATAACAGATCGTAGGTGGAAGGAATGAGAGATATTACAGGAAGAAAACAGAACAAGACAATGTGAAGAAATTGAACTAGCTTTCAGATAATATTCCATACTTCAATACTGGGAACTTAGACAACTGGATAGGATGGCAGTGCCACAAAGAGAAATAAAATGAATTTGGAGGAAGAAATGTTTAGGGAAAATATAATTAATTCAATTTAGGACATATTTCAAAGACATACATGAAGGAAATGATGCTTGTGAAAAACAGCCAGTAGGCCAGTGTGGCTGAATTATAATTAATGAAGCAAAAGAAATGAAAGTGGAAAAGAAGGGAATACAAGAGAACAAGGAAGGAGGAGAGATTGGGGAAGGAAAGTTCTGGATTTCTTCATAATTCTCCACATCCACAGATCTTTCTCACCTTCTCTACCCCTTCCCCTGCACTAGCACATGTACACAGACACAGACACAGACACACACACACACACACACACACACACACACACACATGCTATTGTCATAATGTAAAATCTAGCAAATATTTAAGGAGGCAGATTAGAATAAGGCAGCTGTTGGGTAAGTAGTGACCTTGAAAGAATTGAATTATCAGGAGAAAGAGAGAGAAAACAGGAGGCTCAAGAAATGGAGACATGTTGATCCCAATCTCTGTTTGGGATTAAGGTAGAGGAAGTAAGAGGAGAAAAGGATAGGCACTCCTTGAGAAAGAGATAGATTCAGGCCCCCCTCTCTCCACATTAGGATTATCACAGGGAGATGACAATCACAGCCTGTCCTCCTCTCCTCAGCTTCTCCTCCTTCTATTGAGTTTATATTGCACTTTGAAACTAGACTCCCAAGTAGTCTTTCTTAAATCTGTACCTTCTTCCTAAGCCTATTTCTCCCCACACAATAGAGAAGCTGCCTTCACTTTAGGGGGAAAACTGACTCTGTGGGTACTGCTGTACTATGAACACACTTACATATACTGAAAAGATGCTTCTGACTCATCCAAATTTGGCTTTTTACAAAGTCCCATGGCTAGATTGCTGGGGTCTGAATAGGGTGGCATCAGGAGGGACCTAGAAATCTGGAAAAAAAAAAAAGATGCATTTTGTGAATATTTAACACTGCCCTCATGACTCCTTGCCAATCCCCTCTTCTAGAATCCAGACCTATCTGTCCATTTGTGTTTGGTCCCCCATCTGGGTACTTCTCCACCTCAGGATTATGTAAGTGGCACCTTCCTGTGCCCACAGAGTAATCAGATCCCAGGACTATATCCTGTTCCTCCCCTGTGGCATAGTGCCTAAGTTTCTTTAGATACATATAAACCAGACATCCCTGGGCAGGGGCTGCCTTTCTACAAGACAGATGCCACGGGGCCCAAGAGACATGACTTGTGATCTCCTTCTCAGGCTACTCCTCCTCTTGCCCCTGGCTGCTCCTGCCATAGGAATCCCTCATGGCCCCACATCTCCCCTTCGTTACTCAAGATTCCTTGACCCATCCAATGTCATGTATCTACGCTGGGACTTTGATCTTGAAACTGAGATTATCACCTTTGATCTGCAGGTCCGGACAACTGGCTGGGTGGGCCTTGGTGTCACTAATCGTTACACCAATGTTGGGGCCGATCTAGTGGTTGGAGGTGTCCTGCCCGATGGGACTGTCTACTTCTCGGTGAGTCGAGGTATAGTTTCTCTTCTCCCCTAGGGATGGGAGTAAACTATTGGGGAGGAGGCCAGGCACATCCCACGAATATCAGGCTGCCAATGCTATGTCCCCATTGGGAAATGGCAAAGTGTTTAGTCATTTAATAAGGCAATAAACCTACTATGTGCCAGATGCCATATCTAGGTTTTACCTTTCATCCTTTATCCTGAGCATATACTTCGTCAAAGATTCCTAGCTTCCAGCACCAGTTTTTACAACTGGTCCTACCTTAGTATATCCTTGTGTATATCAAAAGACATATAAAGAGGATCATAGAACATTAAAGATGGAAGACATTTCATTCTTCTCTTAGTAAAAATCCTCTTCATTTGGCTCATAAAACTGAAAATCGCAGTTAAAATGGCCTTTTACAATAGTGGGAACCTGAAGCTACTAAATGGCAGTACATATGGTCAAACACATTCAAATCTATCTTTCTATTTATAGCCAAACACAACATACTGGGAAATGCATTACACTATAAAGCAGGAGACATAAGATGAATCACTTAATCCCACTCTGCTTCCATTTCTTCATCTGGAAAATGAATTTGAAAATCTCTTTTGGTTCTTCTTACTCTAATATTCTATGATACAGTAGAGGGATACAGTAGAAAGAACATTTATTACAGTCACACAATCTATGTTCAAATTCCATCTGTACCACGTGCTAACTACTTAACCCTTGGCAAGCCAACTTACCTCCATAAGTCCCAATTTATTCTTGTGTAAAATCATGAGATTGGTTTATAGGATGTCCCATTGGTTCCATCCAAACCATAAAATAAGAACCTTTGGTTAACATTTCGCTGATATTCTAAGTATTTTCTAATTTTTTGAAGAAGAAAGAACACTGAAGCATCATAACCACTTACCTCAAGGAGGAGAGAGGATATAGACATAGATATATTCATGTAATTATACAACAAATACTGATAGAATTGTCACTGTTTGTAAGACTCTATTAGCTCTAAGTTGTTATGGTTTGTAATAAGGGAATAAGACAGGAGGGCTTTCTAGTCAGTTTCTCAGCTTCACAAAGGAAGAGTCCAGAGGAAGTATAGAGATCATCACTTCCTCCAAGATGGACGCCTCTAACTCCCCTCAGGACCCAAAGAGAAATTATTCCTTTCTCTCTCTTTATCCCTCTTTTATCATTCAACCAATGATTTAGCCAAAGGTTTGATTAAATGACAACAGGGTTTATTGAGTTTCAGGGTTGATTGTAAAGGACAGAGGGACACAAGGTATCTCTAACAACTGCCATGGGAGAAGCTTCAGGTGGCGGAGGGACACAGGAATGAGAGACTGAGAAAGGGCCTGCCTCACTAAGTCCCGGGAAGTTTTGTTGCCTTTAAGGTTAGGAAAATTGCACACAATGAATCAGGAGATAATTTGTATCAAGGGAAAGCCCTACTTGACTATGGGGAAAAACTAAGTCTTCAAAATTTGATTTCTACCACCCAAATCCACCCTTCTCCCAGAACCCACAGGAAATTAGGAAAGGAAATGGTGATTGGAATAAGGAAGGTCAGGGAGATCCAGAGGAATTAGCTAAGCTACAAATCTCAAGAGAAAAGGTACAAATTCAAGGAATCAAGGCCAGGTTTCAGCCCAAAAGACTGAGCTCAGTTGACCCTCCTGCTCTGACCGAGCCTCCAGAATCAACTGCCTCTAGTCAGAGTTCTAAACCCTTCTTAACTGCCAGAAATTCTCCAGTTAGCCTTTTTCAGGGTTGTTTGCACTTTTGTAATATAGGTTGTTTTCAGTTGTTTCAGTCATTTCCAACACTTTGTGATCCTATTTGGGGTTTTCTTGGCAAAGAAACTGGAGTGGTTTGCCATTTCCTTTTCTAGCTCATTTTACAAACCAGGTTAACTGATTTGCCCAGGGTCACACAGCTAGTAAGTGTCTGAGGCCGGATTTGAACTCAGGACTATGTCTTCCTGATGTCAGATCCAGTACTCTATCCACTCTAATATCTAGCTATAATTAGAAGAGTCATAATTCCAGGAACCAAGATTTGCTATAAGTGGTCTTACAAAGGGAATGTCTTTTGCATAGCCTTAGAAAAAGGAAATCTGGAGTCACTTTATCAATAAAGGTAGGGTTCAGCTTTCTCATCTATAAAATGAGAGGTGTTGGATTCAAATATTAAGAGCCTTTCTAGACCTATTATTTATTATCTGAGTGGTCTGGGCAAATTGTCCAGCCCTTCTGGGACAGTTAGCTCATCTATGAAATGAGGAGGTTGGAGTAGATGACCTTTAAAGTCTTATGATACAATGAATATTATACCCAGCTATTCCAAATTAATTATCTAATGATCGGTGATTCTATGGGTCTTTGGCTACTTTCTTTGACTGAAAGACTAAACACAGAATACAAAATACTTATATGTGTTAGGCACAATCTCTGCCCTCAGGTAGCTCATAATCTAGTTTTAAGACAAAAACAAGTTTTGATACAAATGAAGAGTTACCAAATAATAAAATCAGTTTAACAGTAACACTTGAGAGTATGTTGTTAGAAATAATCATTGACAAATCTGTCTTCAAACACTTCTTAGCTGTGTGACCTTAGGCAAGTCACTTAATACCCTATTGCCTAGCACTTACCATTGTTCTGCCTTGGAGTTGATACATAGTATTGATTCTAAGACAGAAGGTAAGAGGTTAAAAAAGAGAAAAAGAAAAGAAATAATCATTGAAGAGGAATAATCAAGCAGCAGGATGCAAGTGGAAAGAAGTGACTATGAAGTCAGAACTCAGTTTCCTCATCTCATCCTCAAAATATGAAGGAGTTAAATTAGATGACCTTAAATTTACTTTCCTGCCTTTGTGTCCAAATATTATTTTGCATATACTTATTGGAAGTGTGAATATAATAGGGTATGGAACCTTGTATGGAACCTTAGCCCAGTTGATGCTAACTGTTAAGGAGACATAGGGCAGCTATATGTCAAAGGGGACAGAGCTTTGGACCTGGTGAAAGGAAGATTCATCTTCCTGAATTCAAATACAACCTCAAATACTTACTAACTGTGTGACCCTGGGCAAGTCACTCAACCCTATTTGGCCTGGTTTCCTCATCTATAAAATGAGTTAGAGAAAGAAATGACAAAACACTCCAGTGTCTTTGCCAAGTGTATAAGTGGAGATTTTGAGCTGCATTAACGAAAGGACAGTAAGTAGTGGGTGTGAGGCAGTGGTTTTGGTAGCTTGATTGTGGTGAGATCCCATGCAGAATACAGAGGATGCTGACAAGCTAGATAGAGGAAAGTGGCCAGAAAGAGGAGGGCGGGAGAGAGGCTCACATTTAGGTTTGGAAAGGACCTTGGAAATCATCCAGCCCAACTCTCTCATTTCACAGATGAGGAAAACTAAGGTCAAAGGAGGTTCTTAAATCCTTTGCCCAAGATCACCCAGGCAGTAGCAGAGCACCATTATTTGAACCCAGGGCCTTTGATTCTAAATCTAGCACTCTTTCTGCTACACCACAGAGAAGACAAGACTGATGTTCCCTGAGAACTATTATGATAGAAAAGAGATTAGCTTTCCTGTGCCCAGAGGGCAGAACTAGGCAGAATGAGTAAAAGTGGTAAAAATGAGGATTTGGCAGAAGGTGAAATGTCATGACAATTAGAGCTCTCCAAAAAGTACAGCATGTCACTCAGGAGATGGTTCCTTGATTACTGGAAGTCTTCAAGCAGAAAGTGGTAACTACTTGTTAAGAGTGTTGCCAAAGGGGCTTCTGTGAAGATGTCTACTGAGGTCTGATTTTATGAAATCTTATTAGGATTGAAAATGGAAGAACTATCTGAATTATAGAACAATTTTTAAAGAAATGAGATCATTTGGGTCATTTTCACACATTCAGTAACTAGGATAATGTAATTCTGGGAAATAAGTGTATGGAAAGAATTCTGGAGAATGTAATTCAAAGGTATAAAATCTCAACCTATACATAAGAAAACCTCAAATGTGGACACAAAGGGTTGTACACAACTGAGATGACTAAATAATGTTATATATGTTATAATAAAACCCCTTAAAAAAAAGAAAGAAGAGACATGGCCCCTCTGTTTGTGGAGTTTCTCTTCTGATTCAGAGGCATAATCCCTTTGTCAATGACACATTTCTATTGTTTTATTCCCCAAAATGATAGGACCAGCATTTGGTAGATGATGAAACTCTGCAGGAGGATGGCAGCCAAGATGCAGAGCTTCAATTGCTGAAAGAAGATGCTGTCTATACCACCATGCGCTTCTCCCGGCCCTTCCGCTCCTGTGATTCCCATGATGGAGACATCACAGTAATAACAGAGGAGGACAGGGGGTATTGGTGGGTGGGGACCAGTTTTCTCAAATTTGAACTCTGAAATATTTTCTCTAAACTATCCTAACCCTCAGGGATCTGGAATCACCCCTAAATCAGATCAAAATCCAGGGCATTCTCAGTCTCTCATGTTCCCAGGGTTACCCTTCTCTTGTCCCTGCCCTAATCATACTCTTCAATCATCCTTTCTCTTGAGCCCATCTACAGGGTTCCTTATGTGTGGAAGGCAGCATAGTACAATGGAAAAAGCAATAGATTTTGGAGTATGAGGACCATGGTTGAAATCCCAGGTGTTACTTTGCACTTGTGTAACCTGGAACAAGTTCTTATACTCATGAGCCTCAGTTTTCTCATCTGTAAAATAAAAGGGTTACATTATATGACTTCTAAGCTTCCTTTCAACTCCAAAATCTATTTTCTTATTATTATTCCCTACTGAACTTGCCCTCCTGAGACTTGTGCTAAACAGGTATAGATTCTGAAGACCACCTTGTGATTACACATATGTGCAAGATATATGTCCACATGAGTTATCTAAATGTAAAGATGCAGCATCAAGATATTATCTGAGATAGGACTGTCTTTGCTGAAAAGAAGACATCAAAAGGCAAGTCTTTTCCACCAGCAATCTAACAGGAAGGGGACACACTTACCCTATCAACACCATTAAGGCTGCATACTCTTTTCACTAAGCTCCAGTAGTATGGCTTTTCAAGTCAAAAAGACAAGCACTTATCAGGGACCTACAAAGTGGGGTGTACAGGGTACTCCAGGAAGACTAGCACAGTGAGTTAGGAAAGTGTCTACCCCAACTATGTGAAGACGTTCACTGACAGAATGGGCAGATGAGAACAATTTTCTGACTGCCATGAAAGTACCTGAAATAGGTGCTGTGCAGCACTTAGAATTTGGTCAGACATTGAAGATGCCAAGGTCGTCCACTGCATTCCAGGTCATCACCAGTTGTCCTTACTTTTGTCTTGCCACTGGACTTTACTGATTCTTCAAGAGACAGTGGGGTTTACATCTGTCCAACTCATCTTCACTTAAATCCAGTTTATGAGCAAGTCAAAATGTCACCACATGAAGTCATTGATCTTCTTCAAAAATGAAGGACAAACAACAATGTCTGGCACTATGATAAGTGCTGGAGATAAAAGAAAAGTGAAAAACATTCCCTGCTCTCAAGGAACTCACAGTCTGATGGGGTAGACAACATGTAAACTGCTATGTACAAACAAGATGTAAATGGAATTCATCTTAGAGGAGAAGCTCTAGCATTTAAGGGGATCAGAAAAGTCATCTTACAGAAGATAGAATTTTAGCTATACATTGAAAGAAACCAGAGGGACACTAGGTAGCTCAGCCGATAAAGATGGAGGTCCTGGGTTCAAATATGACCTCTAAGACTTCCTACCTGTCTGACCCTGGGCAAATCACTTGAATCCACTTTCCTAGTTCTTTTTGCTCTTCTGCTTTGGAATTGATACTTAATATTAATTCTAAGACAGAATGTAAAGGGGATTTTTTGGAAAAAGAAAAAAAGGAAAAGAAGCGAGAGATGACAAGAGGCAGAAATAATGAGAGAGATAATTCCAGGCATGAGAGACAGCCAGTGAAAAATTTCTGGAATAGAGACATAGAGTATCTTGTTCAAGGAACAGCAAAGAAGCCAATGTCATAGGATTATGACTATGTGGAGGTTAGTAAGTCATAAGAAGACTCACTGACCCCAAAAGTGTTCTTTTAGAAGGAAGTCAATAGGCATATCTGCTGCAATAGTTGATGTATGAATTGTTACCACTGATGATCATAGTGTTCTTGACATAGATGTCACTGCATTTTGTAAATAGAATGCAGTCATGGTTCTTGAAACTGATGATCTGAGGAGAAGACCATATTGCTGTCTTATAACAGTCATAATTACATTATTATGTTTCCCCTAATTACAACAACCTACTTTGTTGGGGCTGAACCTGAGGCCTACAGCTTGATTCCATTAGAATGCAACTGAAATAGTTCTCTGAGGGACTAAGATACTCCAGGATCCAGGATCCAGGTTCTAGCACTAGTAATCTTGGGCCACAATTACCATCAATATCCAGCTATTTGACATACTGGAAATATATGTCTTGTCTAGAGGCACAAAATTCAGGACAAAATAGGCACTAATGAACACTCTCAAGGGGTTTAGGAGTAGCCCAAAGCTTAAGAGAACCAGTTTAACTCCTTCCCACCAAACACTACTTGCATTAGTGTACTCATCAGATGGTACTCAGTGTACCATTACTGAGAAGAGGTAGTAAGTCATTTTATCCAAGAAAAATAGCAAACAAAAATCAGAAAAGTGATCTAAGTTAGAAGAAACCTGAAGAGATCAAGTGTGAATGAGTACTTCAGCTTTGAGTCAGATAAGGTCTCAACTCTGATCAAGAGAGAAGGCACAATCTTGACCAAAGGGAAACTGTCTTCCTGGAAAACCAAGGAGGAAAATTGGAGATCAGGGACATGTTGAAGAGCCAAACTCATATGTATAGCTTTCTTTTCCTATTGGGTGGCTCTTCTAAACTGTCACTAAGTCATTGATGGAGGTTCAGAATGTCAATCTCAGGAAACATGTCTATCTACATCCATACTGAGCACATTGCACCCAGCTATCCATCCCCCACCACTCGTGGTTGAGTTAAATGTGCATGGCTATGGTGTTTATAAAGGGTATGATGATTGCTATTGAGGATATTCCCCTCTTATTCCTCTCCTGTTTTTCACTTCCCTTTGCCAGAGTGACACAATTCGGGTCCTGGCTGCTTATGGGCTGGATGACACAGTGAAGCTGGAGAGGGAGAAGACCTTTGTCAAGTCAATCTTCCTATTGCAGATTGTCCATCCTGATGATCTTGATGCCCCCAAAATCTCTTATATCCATGACTTGGAGATCACTGATGTGAGTTTAATTAAGTGCCTGTGACTGGACCTCTACCTATGTTGATCACCCCTAATCTTTCCAACTTCCCTCACACCACCCTTGGACCCAAAAAGGAGCTGGCAAATATAGGTATGGGGAAAAGGAGAATGTAAGAAAAAACTATTCAAGGCTAGAAATGGGAAATGAGGAAATAGAAAGGAAGCAGGACCTAGAGAACAATGAAAGCAGGAGAGAGACTAAAAACTCCCTAAATGTCTAGGATCCAATCTAGGGCACATAGTCATTAGAGTATTAAAGAAATCAGTATAAAATTAAAAAAAATATTTTTGGTTAATGAATCACAGAGCAAAAGCAGCTCATAAATACTAAATAAGTTCCTCTTTATCATACAAACACACATCCTCAAATATCCAGTTGTAATATTTTGCACAACTTTTAACTAGCTTTTCTGGTTTCTTCATCCAATAGAATCTTTCCCAAGAGGATGCCAAACTTCAAACCAGTCATGTCCCTCCCACTATACCACCTGCCCCAGAGATCCCATGGCACATACTATATGTGGCACACATATACTTCCTAGGAGTTGATCAAAAGTTGGAAATATTAGTTATAATTCAGGCTGAGCTTTTAGATTCAAAATCCTGGGCTCACCTATGATATTAACAGAGAAAGCCCTATCATTTGTTTTTCACTCTTTCTTTAATCCCTCGCTTCATTTCCCAGATATCCAGTACATACCTCCACCATAGCTAAATTTCTTTGTATATCTCCAACCCAGTTTCTCATCCCTGAAGATGACACAACTTATGCCTGCACCTTTCTTCCTCTGCCCATCGTCAAGGAGAAGCATCACATCTATAAGGTGAAACAGAAATATAAAGGGTGAGGGTAGAGGAAGAAAGGAATCATAAGAAAAGGACACATAGAGGGAAAAAAAGAAGACCTTAAAAAGGAGTCATCAGACCAGAAGGAGGAGAGTGTGAAAGGGCTGGGGTTGGTAATGGCTGAGAGGGATAGTCATATATTGAGCTGGGTAGATAGGTCCAGCCTAGTAAATAATTCTGATGTTCTTAAATAATTAGGAGTATGTAGGAAGGTGAGGGTGAAGCAAAAGTCATAGGATTAAGGAGAATGGAGGTACTAGATCTGGAGAATAAGGAGAAGTAAGGGAATAGGCATAGATTAAGGATATAGAGTGAGCTCAGGGACCTTGATCCAAGAATTTTTTGATAGGCACATTTTAAAAAATGGAGATTGAATACTCTGTAGCAACACACTATTTAAGAAGTAAGAATGGCTAATTAGACTATATATTATGATTTATCACTGCCAGAGAATGAAGAGCAGAACCTATTTTAATATGACCTAATTCCAGAACTTTATCCATTGTAAAAGGCATAGCGCCATGTAAGAGATAAATAAGACAAGATTCCTGCCCTCAAAGGGTTTACAGTTGACAATATCATGCAAAATAAAACATGGTAGTAAATGAGAAACTTGTCAATTCTGGTATAAAAGTCCCCACCACCACCACCACTAAAAAAAGAGAGAGATGTGGGTTTTGAAATTATGGGCAATAAGGAATAAATTAAGTCTTGACCAGATTTTTGCTTCAGGGAGTGGGAAAGAACAGACTAAGTCTAGGATTGAAGTAACAGTCCCTCTCATCTTCCTCACAATCCTTTACTGCAAGTTTGAGCCGAAGCTGATCTACCACAATGAGACGATGGTACACCACATCCTGGTTTATGCCTGTGGAAATGCCAGTTCCCTCCCAACGGGCATTAGTGACTGCTATGGTGCTGATCCTGCCTTCTCCCTCTGCTCCCAAGTGATCGTGGGCTGGGCTGTCGGGGGCACTGTAAGTCCAGGATGGTTAGGGAATAATTGGCTTTTAGCTACAATTTCTGGGAGGCTGGGTGGATTGGAGAAATTGGAGGATGATGGGGAAGTAGGGTATTTGGAGGTTTAGGGGAGAATCAAAGCCCTACAATGTCTCCACTTATCTCTCACTATTATACCTATCCTTTCTTATCTCAGAGTTACCAGTTTCCAGATGATGTGGGCATTTCCATTGGAACTCCCTTGGATCCCCAGTGGATCCGGCTAGAGGTTCACTACAGCAATTTCCACAATCTTCCTGGTGAGAGGGTAGGGGTAGGATGGATGGGGACAGAGTGCCTGATAGTGGCAGGCTAATTCCTTTTGAGAGCCTGGAAAGTATGGGAATGAGGGCTCATGTCTGAGACGTTTAGCTCTTCTCAAAACCTTATGCCTCTTCTTACTTTCCCTTTACCATAACTAAACCTTTCTCTGTCCATTCAGCAATTTGCTCCCCACTTCCCATTAAGTATGCTTCCCTTTGGCCAGGTGTGTATGACTCTTCTGGGATTCGAGTTTATTTCACTCCTATCCTGCGTAAATATGACATGGGAGTCCTCCAGCTTGGATTCTTTACCTTCCCCATCCACTTCATACCACCGGGAGCAGAGTCTTTTATGTCCTATGGGCTCTGTGAAACCGAGAAGTTTGAAGAGGTGAGTCCAAGAACCTCTCACACCACCTCTCCTTTCCCTGAAACTCCAGAGCTAACCTCTAACTTCTAAATATTCCCTCCCCCAAACCCTACTATCTGTCATCTTTAGCCCAAAAACTTTAAATAGGGTTTGCATTCTGGAAATGTGATGTATGGAGTACAAGATGAGAATAAACAAAAGGTAAATGGACAGTGGAGTATTGTGCAGCCAAATTAAGAGCAGAGAGGCATTAAGAATGGAGAATCTAGGAAGTGAAAGCATCAGTGAGAAATCAAAGATAAATGGGTAAAAGCCATGTGACCAAATAGCCTTGGTTTCTTTATTTGTAAAATAAGTTTCATAAAAATATAAACTTGTTATGAGGAAGTGATTTTTAAGTTCTATGGAAATGTGAATTATTAACATTGAACCATATAATTTTGATAGAAAGACAGCATAGCAAAGTTGATAGATGACTGGTCTCAGAGCCAGGAATACATGGGTTCAAGTCCTGCTTCTGCCACGTCCTAGTTGTGTAATACTGAGCAAATCAATTAACCTCTTACTACTATAGTCAACTCTCTAAGAATCTAAATTGTGTGATTTCCTCATCCAAGAAATCTTTATACTAAAGAAATCACAGGTTCAGTTCTCTATTGCTATAGAATTTTATAGTCAGCAGGTTCCTCATTTGGTTCAATCCTTTCATTTTATAAATGGGGAAATTGAGGATGGAAGAGATAAGGTGACTTATTCATAATTATACACAGGAAGTTAGTGTCTGATCTAGATAGAAGCCCCCTTTGGGGTTGGGGGGTCAGATGTCCTTCTCCTATCCCTGTTATAGATGAATGGGACTCCTGTGCCTGACATCCAAGTTTATGGTTATCTTCTGCACACTCACCTAGCAGGGCGGTCTTTGCAAGCCGTACAATACAGGTAAGGATAAAAGTTTGCTTCTGCAACATGGGATTTCTGGAGGTACTATAATGCTCTTCTGTAGAGTATTTGTGAGGATGGGAATAGGCAGAGGCTGGCCTCTGTAGTACAGTTAGGGCTGAATATTGGAGATTAATATACAGGGAAGACATTGGATTGGGATCAAGATCCTTTTGGCTATTTGGTTTATGAGCAGGAACTGCTCCTTGAATTCCACAGTATTTTCCCTGCCTTACTTTCTTGTCTGTATTGTTCTCATCTCTTTATCACATTCCTTTCCTTCCCCCCCAATAGGAATGGAAAGCAGATCAGGACCATCTGCAAGGATGATGCCTATGACTTTAACCTACAAGAGACTCGAGACTTGGATGAACGTGTGACAATCAAGATGGTCGGAGCCTTGGGGGCGGGAAAGGGAGGGGGGTCAAATACTAGAAGTATAATTAAGGTTACATATGACTCTAACCTAAACAAGCCCTAAGAGTTTTCTTGAATTTCTTAGTTCTTTTGCGTGTCTGACTTTCTTCCATCTTATTTCACTTTGAGCAGGGAGATGAATTGTTGGTGGAGTGTCACTACCAGACCCTTGATCGTACCACACTCACCTTTGTAAGTGCCTCCCAGAGCAGTAACTAGAAATCTGAACACCTAGGGTGAGCATCACTAACCATGATAGTTAGACAAATTGCTGTGGGCGGGAGGAATCTTGAAGAGACAAAGGGGTAGGGAAATCTTAGGATATTGCCCTGTGGTGGGAAGAAAGTGATGCTGATGCTGAAATCCTAGAATACCTCATGACTACTATTGGAGATGACAGCACTTAGTAGGGGAAGAGTTCACCTTTAATACAGCCACTATAGATACTAGAATACAATTGGAAGGATCCTGGGAGTCAGAGGACTTGACTTTGAATTCTGGGTCTTCCACGTACCACTTGTGTGACTTTGAGCAAGTCATTTAACCCTATTTTGCCTTTAGCTTCTTCATTTATTAAATGTGGGGTTTGGACCAAACAATCTCTAAAGTCTCTTCTAGCTCTACAATTGTAGATTTTAGTAGCTTCCTAATTTAATTAGATATTATTGCTAAAAGTCTTAAGGCTAGTTGTTTCTGTTAAAAAAGAAATCTTCTAAATTTCAGTGCTATAGGACAAAGTCCTTGTCATCCTGCCCTTGTAACTATAAATATATGTGTGTACATATACACATACATGTGTATATATGTATATGTGTGTACATATATCATATATGGAAATAAATATGTAAGTATATATATTCATATTCAGTCCTATATCCATATCCATATATAGTATATCCAAGTATATGCATATATAGAACTGAATATGAGTATTCTTTAACCCCACTTTCTGACTCCTTCAGTTATCCCCAGTCTAAAATGAGATCATCAGTAAAATGAGGGGATTGCACTCAAAGATCTTGGAAGACCTTAAGTAATCCAATAACCCTATTATCCTACCCCCTACATCATGTGTCCTTTCCCTCAAGGATTTTCTCCTTATTGTATCTAGGGTCAGAGGTTGGGAGCAGTGATTCTCGGACTTGCCAGGCCACTGGTCTAATTATTATGGCTCCTGGAAGTCACAGCCACTATACTAAGAAATATTCATAGCCGTAACATTTGGAGTTGAAATATTAAGGGAAAAGAAGAGAAAGAAGAGAAAGCAAAATCTTATCGGAGCTCTGCTTTGTATGTTTCTGTCTCTGCCTTCCTCTGTCCTCTCTATTTCTGTCTTTCTCACTCCTATTCCAGGGAGGCCCAAGCACCATTAATGAGATGTGCCTCATCTTTCTCTTCTACTATCCCCGAAACAACATCTCCAGTTGCATGGGGTACCCAGACATCATTCACGTGGCTCATGAACTTGGAGAAGAAGCAGCTGAGTAAGTATGCCTAGAAAAGAAGACTGAGAAGAAAAGGAGATGGAGGAGAAGAAGCACCCTGAGAGTTAGAGACCTAAAGAACTCCTTTTTGGGCTTCCCATATTTTCCTGTCTTCCCTCCCTTCCTCTCTTATTACCAGTATCTGGCAATTTCATCAATAGACTAGGATTTCATGTATGTGTCTATTAGCAAGAGCTATTCATCAAAAATAGATGAGAATAATTGGCTGTAGAAACCCGAATTAGTATATTAGAAACATGACAAATATGTACTTATGTATAATTTAATCATGTCTACATTCTTCCCAGATGTTATTTTGATTTAATCAGGTCTGTTTTCCTTTAAAAGATGCGAGTAGTTCCCTATGTATCCAGTCCTGCATCTATCTGTTTTTTAATCTCTTCTCCTCTTCCTATTGAACTTTCTTTGTTTTTTCATTGCATCTCAACAAATAAATGCATACATAACTTCTGCAAATATTAGTTTTTAAAAGAAGCATCATGGCTACAGTGAATAGAATGCCACTTTTTGAATCAAGAAAACTGAATACAAATACCATCTCTGACACTTACCAATTAGTTATGTGACCCAAATCATTAAACCTCTCTGTGCCTCTGGTGACTTCCTAGGTTCCCTCCACTGAGTCATATGCTATTGTAGATATGAAAGAAGTTTCCCCACACTGGAATTCCTCATTATTGGAAACCAAAAATCTTTTTTATTGCCCAAAGCATTAGTTGTTTGGGGAATGGGGGCAAGGAAGTAGAGCTAGGAAGAAAGGATTCTTATTTTGCCATCTGTTAAAAATTTCATTTACCTCTAAACTAATGCCAGGAGCTCTGACAAAAGAAATAATCCCTGCATTCCATGTTTAGGCATAGAGTCTTCATGTTAACACATATGACTTGACTTATTGCTCCAATAGGTACCTATGTGTCATATGTTTCATAGCATTAAAACTGTGTGCCTGTATTAAAAGTGATATTTCTGTCCCTCAGGGTTGCTTCCCTCTGTGTTCCACCCTAGGTGGCCATCTAGTTTTCCCATCACTAGTGCTGGCTATGAATAATGCCCATTTCTATTCCTTTCACCCCTTGTTTTCTTTTGACCTTTTTCCTAATCACCTTTTTTTTATTCTTCACCTCCCTCATTCCATCCACATTCTTCTCACAGCTCCATGGAGGGAATGATGGCCATGAATAATATTGAATGGAACCCAGAAATCATCAAGAAGGCAGAAAAAGCCTGCAAGGAGGCTGACCAAGTGGTGGTAATAAAGACCATTGATGTGAGTGACCAAGTTGGACTTTTAGCTCCCTTGAAGCTTGGGGTAGAACAGTAGACCATGAGAGTGAAAAATAAGAGTAAGATAAAAAAGAATGGAGGATAGGAGGCTAAGGGTGGAAAAAAGAGGAAAGGTGGTTAAGAAAAAGGGGAGGAAGGGGAAAATAAGGAGCAAACATGCTCCTTGGTGTGGAGAAGAAGGAAGGGAAAGTAATTTCCTCAATGAGGAGCATGTCTTTAGCTAGGCTGTCAGTGATTGTCTGAGATCTCCTAGGTAAAAAGGAAAGATGAGTGCAGAAAAAAAAGAAAAGGCTCTACTCCTCATTATTCTCCCAGCCTCTACCTCTCTCAAGATCATTTATCCTCTTTGTCCCCAGGAAATGGTGAGGAATCAGACAGGCCACATTCCAGATATAATCCCTACTCCCCGTGGTCCTTGCTTGGAGTCCATAGGGGGCAAAGTAGAGCCACAGGACAAGACCCCTGCAGGATTCCGAGCTGCTCCTCCAATTCAGTCTGGCTCTAGTCCTACATTTTCCTTGACTATTCTCTTACTCCTACAGGGTACCTTTTCTTGGTTTCTGATTTCCCTCCAAAGTACAATCTGAGGCCCACCCTGAGACTCACATGCTTAGGGCCATATACATACGAACCTTCATCCTATCCCCACTGACCCTACACAATTTCTCCTTCATCCTTCCCCCACAAAAAGCCTTCATTTTGTTGCACCCCTGAATTTGAAATGGAGTAACAAGCCTCCCAAAACCTGAGCTTGGCTTTTAACCAATAAAAGATCTGAAATGATGATGCTATACCTAATAAAGCCTTGGGATTCACTGGCTGGGAGCTGGATATTTTTTGAATAAATCTATGATCAGAGAGTGAAATGGGGAAGCTATCTTTGTTGACATAGTTGGGGAAGGGGGTTAAAATTTGTCCCTCTGAAACCCTTTTTTGCCTGACTGTGTCTATATGGCACTTCCACGGAGAAGAAAGCAACGGAGAGAAGAAGCTGTATCTCTGGGATGGACCAGACACAGAATTTGCAAAGTAAGATTAGATTAGATGTTTTCTTCAAGAGAAATTCCTTTAAAGACAAAATGTAACTCTCCTACCCCTAATTCTATCTTCTCCGTAGTCAAAGTGTCACATGGGCCAAAAAAGGTCCAGTTGCCTGATACTCAAAATAAAACATTTAGCGTCATAGACACTTCCTGGCCTGGGTACCCACTATAAGGAAACCCAGAGCTCTCTGAGTTGATAACTTTATTCCTTAAAGAATTCCTTAGAAATGGATCTAGGTGTCTCAGGGGGAAAACAGCCAGATTTAGAAAGAGGAAGTCCTAGGTTCAAATCTGACCAAAGACAATTTCTAGCTATGTGACTCTAGGCAAGTCACTTAATCCCAATTGTCTAGCCCTCACTGCTCTTCTGCCTTGGAACCAATACAAAATTGATTCTAAGTCAGAAGGTAAGGGTTAAAAAAATTTCTTAAAGGAAGAAATTTTACTGTTAGCATTTCTCAATAAAAAGAGCCATATCCCCCTCAGCCTGTGATATAGTTGCTCTCATAACAGAGATGATGGATCTGAGCATGTGCACTGGTCCCTTCTAGTAGGTTTTATCCTCTGATTACTTTTTTACAAGACATATGGAGAATAAGATATCATTAGAATGCCCCCTAGTATGTCCTCATAACTGGAAATTGTGTTAAGGATCATTGATAATTAAATCAGGGAGAGTCAGAAGAGAAAAAAAAAATCACTATCACCCCCCACCCCTAGGTTCAATGGAACACAGTCAGAGTCTCCAAGAAAAGCATTTAAAGGGAGAAAGAGGAAGTCAAGGTCTTTCTCCTCTTTCTATATAGTCATTGAGTGGTTGGCTTTTTCCAACTCAATTATCAATTATCCTCATCACAATGCTAAGTCACTATGACATATATGGGGACAGTCCCAGCAGCAGCTCGTCTCATGAGTCCTTTAACAAGGGTCCAGAGCAGGCAGCCCTCCACAAAGCTCTAGGTTGAATTCTCTCCCATTACTCTTGTTACATTAATATTTAAAGAATGGTTCCCCCGATATTAAGAAGTCATCTAAATTAACAAAGACTATGAGTAATCACAAATGCAGAAAAATTAAAATAGTAACATCCTCTTATATATAAAGATCAAAGAACAATGCTATAAAGCCCTTAATACTTTATCATAGATTCATATCATTCATATCATATAATCATATCATAGATTCAGATTCAGACAAATGCTTTAAGATAAGGCCATCAATTATTTTTGCCTAATTCACAGGTGTCTGGGCAGGAAGAAAGGCATTCTTAATCTTGGGTCCATTATGTCCCACCTATGAGACATTGGGAGACAAAGAGAAAAGAAAGATGTACATATCTATATATAATTTATCATGGGGCAACATGGAGACTTCTTAGATCATAGAATCCTCAAAGTTCTATGCCAATAACTGTTAAAAACAAGCGTTTTAAGATGTTAATACTCGAAACAATCCCAACCAGTCTGCTCTGTACTGCCATGCCTGGATAGTGTCTCTGAATTTCAAAGACCCTTATTGATAACTCATCAGGATTCTTTAGCATATATCTCTCTTAGTTTTCTCTAGAAAGAATGGTTATCCCTGAGAAGCAGCTATGGTATTCTTCTTACTGATATTTTCTTCAAATGTCTGGGCAAGAGTTCTGATTACAGGAATCCTGAATCACTGTCCTCATTCTTCTAGCAACAAAATTCTGAAGCTTTGGGTTGGTGACTTGAAGATACATGAAAATAAGGGGGATGTAATATGTTCATCAATATATAGTTATATCCTGTTTCAGGGGTGACCAGATCATAATGAATAGGATGGATCTTGCTTCTGGTCATTTGAGCATGCCAACACTAGTCACAGGAGAGGCATTTATGTTGCCAAAATTAAAAAGAACTAAGCTTTAGGGAGTTGAGTATAGTTGGAAAAAAACATCATCTCCCTAGCACTCATTTGGGATTCTCAATCTTTTATGATCTCTCCTTGTTCTGAATTCTTTTTTATAAACCCTTAAGTATCAGTTCCAAGGCAGAAGAGCAGTAAGGGCTAGGCAATTGGGATAAAGTGACTTGCCCAGGATCATACAGCTAGGAAGTATCTGAGGTCAAATTTGAACCCATGACCTTCCATCTCTTTACCTCAATCTTTATTCACTGAACCACCTACTACTCCTGTTTTGAACTCTTAAACTAGTACCCATTTTTATATTCTTTTCAACTCTTTGAATCTCTTATTAACCCTGAAGAGATAGAAAATGTGATTCATATCTTTCAAGCACAACCATTAGCTTCTGGCCATTCTAGCTCACTGCTTCCAATCCAACAAACATTTCTTAAATACTCTATCTGCAGTGTGCTGTAGCTTAAAAAAGGAAAGACAGAATAGCAAACAGCAAACCTGCGCTCCAGGTGTTTTTACCTTCTGTAGGTATAATGCCAGGAAACAGAGAAAAGCATCCATGATAATTCATTCCCAAACATTTTGTAAGCCCTTCAATAAGCAGGGCAAGTAAGAATTGAAGGGTAGCTTTCTCCTTGATGACACAAGGCTGTAGGGAGTGAAGCTACAACTTGAACCTGGGTTGTTTTTATGAAATCTGTTGCAAAGTGACTTGAGGCTTTGTTTTGTTTTATTTTTCAGGGCCTGGGGGATGAGAGGAATGTCATAGGTAGCCTAAGAGTAGAACAGACAAGTCAGAACTTTTTATTAATCAAGCAAATCTATGTCTTTAAGTACTACAAATAGCTTGCTTGTGTTATCTGTCATGTCTCCTATAAAATGACTTGTATATCCTGAACAATAGGATTCTGGTCAAAGTCCAACATACTTTTGTCTTATTTGATCCTCAAAAGAACTTGTTGAAGTAGGACAACCAAGCTGATCTCTTCATTTCTACCTGAACTTAATGCCTTCTATGTCTCACCTTTGTGGCTTTGAATAAGACTCCTCCAACCTTACCTGGAATGCACTTTGTTTCACTTCTGCCTTAAAACTATGAGTTTTTTTCAAGCCCTAGTCCATGTGCCACCTCTTATGGGAAACCTTTTCTTAATCTGCCTTGTGTTAGTGCTCTCTCCTCCCATAAATTATCATGTATGTGTATCTCTGTTTACTGATAGTAAAGAGAAAAAGCAAGACCTTTAATTCTCATTTACTCAGTTAAATTACATCTTGTAATTCATCAAGTGGACAGAAAGGCTTCTTAATCTGCCTTCCCTCCATTCACACACACACACACACACACACACACACACACACACACACACACATTTTGTGTATGCACAGATACACAAATTTGCTTATACAAATTCACATCTACTCAGTCTTTCCACTAAAAACTTTGTCTCATATTTCATTGAAAAAACTGAGCTCACTCACCCCACAAATGAAGGCTCATATGATAGGGGCTCTAAACAACCCCTCATCTGCATTTATCTAACTACATTTATCTATCTGCATATATCTACATATACATTCATAGGCCAGTGCTGTTGATTCCAAGGCTAAGTTTATGCAAGGTGTCAGACAGCTGCTTTTGGAAACACTCAGGTAGCTTAAATAATCTGAATCATTTAGAATCACTTAGAGCCAAGCCCTGTCATTCATTCATTTATTCATCATTTATTTGTTCAATCATATCTTTTTCCCACCTTCTCCTGTTCCATCTTTCTCTGATGTCTTCTGCCACTATTATCTTTTTTACCTTGTCTTGTAAAAAATGGCTCTTCTTGCTAAGACCTGTGCAAATCATTCCATTTCAAATCTCAAGCAGATTGCTTCTTTACTCTTCCTCTTTCTCTTATTTTCTATCTGCCCTGTCCAATCATTGCTTCTTCACTGGCTACAAATATGCCGATGTCTCCCATTTCTCAAAAAATCCTCACTTGATCTGACCATCCCTGCAAGCTAGCATCCTAAATCTCTCTTTCCTTTCCTGGCTAAACTCCTTGAGAAACCCATTTACAGTCAATACCTCCACTTCCCTTCTTCTTACTTCTTGACTCTCTGACATCTGGTTTCTGACCTCATTCAACTGAAAGAAGCTCTCTTCAAAGTAAAAGATGATCTTTAACTACTACATCTAGTGGTCTTTTCTTAATCCTCATTCTTCTTGATCTTTCTGAGGACTTCAATGGTGTCAGTCACCTTCATCCCCTTGATATTCATGTCTTTCTAGATTTTGGGGATGCTACTGTCCCCAATTTCTCCTTCTTCCCATCCTCCTCTTTCTCCTTTCCTGAATCTTCCTTCATCCAAGTCCACTGGCACAGTATGGATGATTCCCTGAGTCTCTGTCCTACAACCTCATCTCTTCTTCCTCAGTTTCTATCAGTTCAATGATCATTTCTATGCCGATGATTTTCATACCTAGTTATCCAGCCTAACCTCTCTCCTGACCTCCAGTCTAGCAGCTCCAATTACCTAGCAGACATCTGAACTGAGTATTTGGCAGATATCTAAAACTGCACACGTCCAAAACTGAACTTATTTTCTACACACAATTTCTACACTCCCTCTTTTCATAACTTTCCTATTACTGTTGAAGACATTACCATTTCAGACACTGAAGTTCAGAACCTAGGAGTCATTCTGAACTTCTCCCTCTCCTATACTTCATATTCATCCTATTGAAAAAAATAAGTCAATTCCATTAACCCCCTATTTATGACATTCTCTCCTATGACACTGTCACTACCTTGGTGCAGGCCCTAATTACCTTGTGTCTGGAGTACTTCAATATTCTTCTAGCTGGTCTTCCCTGCCACAAGTTTCTCTCTACTCCAATACATCCTTCCCATTCAATTGTCAAACTGATCTTCCTAAAATAAGGTGAATTAGATCACTCCCCTATTCAATAATCTCCAGTGGCTCCAGATTACTCCTAGTATCAAATATAAAATCCTCTGTTTGACACCTATCCTGATCCTTTCCTACTTTCCTATTCTTCTTATACTTTTCTCACTCTATAATGCAGTGACTCTGGCCTCCTTTCTATTCTTAATTTTTTTTCAAATTCTTGTTCCCTGGGTGTATGCATTTTTCAATGGCTGTCCCCCACGTCTGGAATTCCTTCCCTCTTCATCTCTGTTTCCTGGTTCCCTTTGAGCTTTAGCTAAAAACTCACCCTCTGCAAGAAGATTTTCCAGTCTTCATTTTTTTCTTAGTAACTTCCCTCTAAGATTATCTCCTTTTTATCTTATGCATATCTTGTATGCACCTAATTGTTTGCATGTTGACTTTTACATTATTAAACTGCAGTCTCTTGAGAACGCGGACTGCTGTGTTTGTTTGTCTTTTACTTTCTCAGTGCTTAATACAGTGCCTGGAATATAGTAGGTGCTTAATAATTGTGATCATTTTGTTTGTCATTTCTTATGTCACAATAGTATTCCATTACAATTATATATCATAATTTTTTCAGCCATTTTCCATCTGATGGACATCCCTTCAATTTCTAGTTCTTTGCCACCACAAAAAGAACTGCTATAAATATTTTAGACCTTTTTTTTTTTTTTTCCTTTTTCCTTGTTGGTCACCTTAGGAGATAAACTTAATAGTGGTATTGCTGGGTCAAAAGGTTTACAGTTTTGTAACTCTTTGGAATATAATTTCAGATTATTTTCCAAAATGATTGGATCAAGTCACAGTTCCATCAAAATGTATGTGTCCCTATTTTTCCATATCCCTTCCAACATTTGCCATTTCACTTAAATTTTTAAGTTTTTTCATTTAAATTATTAAATGTGTTAGCATCTAGTTGACAAAATTACTTCTAAAATGTGCTTTGCTTTTATCTTTTTTAGTGCTATATTCACCCTTTTCACTTTTGATGCCAATTATTTGGTTTTTTCTTTCTCTATATATCATATTACCAATGGTTTATCTATTTTGTTGGTTTTTTTCATGAAACAAACTCTTAGTTTTATTCCATAATTTGAAGATTTTCTTATATTCAATTTTGCTAATCACATCTTCAATTTTTAGGATTTCCAATTTAATTGGAGATCTTTAATTTCTTCTTTTTCTAATTTTTAAAATTGCATACAATAGGACTTAAATTAATATCAAATATTCTAAGAATTATATTTTATAGAATTTATTAATAATCATTTGAAGTAGAAGGAATAAAAAGGAAAAGAAGTAAAAAAAACAATTATCTAACAAAATTAAAACCATGTGAACAAGTTCTCCTGCCTCTCCTCCTCTCCCCTCACCTCCACAGTGCACTATCACCAAAACAGAAAGCAAGAGGCGAGGCTACACCAAATTTATATCCTCCCTACATCAGCATGTATGTAACATGAGATGGAACATGGGATACTGGGAATCATAGCTCTAGGGTACAGAAATTAATTACACAATCCCCACTGTGATTCCCATGGGAAAAGAGAATGTAGAAATCTCCCAGATTTACATGCCTAGTTTCCCCATGGAATCAGTACATATAACCAACTTATATCTCTAAAGATCTTTAACTAGAGGTACATACAATATTGCACTATGTTATAGGGAAATCATAGGAAAAGCAGGAAGTACCAAAGCAGAGGCAGAGAGATTCCAGAATGACTCTGAAGGGACAGTTGATTGGACTTCTCCTACAAGCATTTTTCCCTTCTGGGAAGTGGTTGAGTGGTTTCTAAACTCCACAGGTGGACTGTGTGAGTTTAAACCATTACTCCTCTTCTTGCTGGATTCATATCTGTTCCTGTTTAGTTTCTGTGTATGTGTATTCCTGTTACTTCTGTGATTTCTACTGGGACTTTTGCCAAACTCTAGAGGACAACAGTCTGTGAGACATCTCTCTTTTGACCCTGTAGACCTGTTTATCTCCCAGCCTTCTTTTGCTCTAATAACTAGAAAAGGGGTGGGGGAAGAAAATTTGGTTAGGGAGATATTACAGACAGATAGGATCTTTAGGTAGAGAGTCAGTGTAGATACCATCTGTTTAAAACAAATATTGGGGGGCAGCTGGGTAGCTCAGTGGATTGAGAGCCAGGCCTGGAGACAGGAGGTCCTAGGTTCAAATCTGGCCTCAGACACTTCCCAGCTGTGTGACCCTGGGCAAGTCACTTGACACCCATTGCCCACCCTTACCAATCTTCCACCTATAAGTCAATACACAGAAGTTAAAAAAGGGTTTAAAATTAAAAAAAAATTAAAAAAAAACAAATATTGGATTTTGGTGGGAGGAATTAGTTTCTATATCTAGTTAGATTGTCCCAATTCTCTCTCCCTACCTGTCTTTGTTTAAATAAAAGTCTGGGTTACATAGGTGTGGTAGCTTGTCAGTTTCTCTCTGAAAACCTTCCCAAGACTGAGGACTTCTGATAATTGGCCCTAAGAACTATACAACCAAAGTACCAAATATTTCACTATCTACCTATTTATTTTTTATTTCAACTATCTAAGTGGAAATTACAATAATTGGAGGATGAGGGAAATAAGGAAAAAAAAAAACAGAACCAACGATTGCTATGTGCATTGACAAAAAAAAACAATTAGGGGGCAGTCCTCTTTGGCATGAGTGTACATTCAAAATAAATGTGTTTGACCTCCCACAGTTCAATATCACTACATCCCAAAGTTCATTCTGGATCTTTTGGTGCAATGTGTAGTTTCTGCAGACATCTCCATGGTGCCTTCTTCAAACAGTTCACTTTCTTGATTTGGGGAGTTAGCAAGTTTCTTATTCTAAAATTACTCTCAAATGAGAAAAACTTTTATAAAACTAGAATTTTATGACAATTACACAATCCACCCAGAGGAAGGTATTTACAAACACATGGATCACTCAGGGATATATGACTGAGTTATGCAGTATGTAAATCAGTTGTAAAGAGGAAGTCAAAAACATGAAAAAAATAGAAGAAAAAGAAAAAAAATCAAAATTAAATAGTATATAAAAATTCTGAGTAAGCAAGAATAAGCCCTTAACAGGTCCTTGAATCATGGCCTAATAAAGTGATTTATGTCCCACAAGCCTGTAGGACCATTGCAGCAATATGTATTTACTCAATCAGCAGCCAGGACTACAGAAAATTGCCACACTTATGAAAGACAGAAAAGGCACTAGATTTTTGCAGTAAATGGGAAATATCATTCCCTGGTCTCGTTTTACCTTCACTCTCAGGGATAGGGGAGCCAGAATTATAGCTAGGCTAAGGTACTTTGTTTGAAACTGGCATAGGGAAATCCTGTGTCTGATCCTGTCAAACAGCCGCTTCCTTGAACCCCAAAAGAAGTTCCCTGTCTTGGTGCAGATTCTTATCAATCCCACTGGGATTGGTTGGTCTCCTTGACCTTGTGATTCTTGGCACTGTAAAATGGCTCTTTTGTGATTCCCTTCTCCTGGTATCAGACACAATCTCATAATATTAAAGTCTCATAATATTAAACAATCAATGGCAGGTTTCCATAGTCTAAAGCTTTTAGGTATGCATTAATATTAGGGCTAATGGATATTGTAAACTTATATTAGTACAAAATCAAAAAACCATTAATACTGGTAACCAGTGGTTTAAGTACAAAAAAATGAGAGAAAAAAGAAAACTCAAATACTCTATTGCACATACAAAGAAAAACAATAATAAAAAAATTTTTTAATCAAAAAATATATAATTCACAATCAGTGGCACACTGTATTTACCAAGGAGAAGTATAATACAAAGGTTTCTCACCCAAAAATGAGACTCATTTCCTTTTTAACTTGGCCATGATCCACAGTGTGAGTACACATGATTTTCACTAAGTAAGAGCTTTATAAAACAGAAGTATAACAGGTAATGCACATTCAAAGAAGTACCAAAATCACAAGATCCCAGTTAATGACAATAGCAAACAAACCCACTATCATTAAGATTCATATGAGTAGCAATGATGTCACATTAAAAAAAAAACCCTTTGAAGCTCATGGATACTTGTTACAAGTTCTCTAGATCTAATCAATTTTTCAACCTTAGCTGAGATATTTTTAACAGTCTGTTACTGCCATCATTCCAAAATTTGGCAGAGGAGCCCCCCAAAAAACACAAACCTCTGTACTCCTGATGAAAACCTTTTGGGTCTACAATGTCCACCAAGAATCTAGATCATTCTGGTGGAAGAGTAGAGTAAGCAGAAGAGTTACAAATATAAACATTTAGAGATAAAAATTTTGTGATTTTGCTGCATCACATAAATTTTGTCTCATTATTATAATTTTCTTCAATAAAATTATTTATTAATTCTATCATTGGTTCTTTAATCTAATCATTCTTTTAGATTAAGCTATTTAGTCTCCAATTAATTTTTTCTATAATTTTACAGTTCCTCCTTAAATATATATTTTATTGCATTATGATCTGAAAAGGATACATTTAATATTTATGCTTTTCTGCTTTAGTCATAAAATGTTTGAGTCTGAATAAATAGTCAAGTTTTGCAAAAATACCATGTACGGCTAGAAAAAAAGACTGTTTATTGAGGGTTTATTATTTAAATGAGAAAATTTGTCTCTTTAAACTCATTTCAAGATCAGTAAATGAATATATTTCATTTATGTAATATATGTATTATAATATATATTTCACATATATGTATAATTTATAATGTATGTATACACAAATATAAATGCGTATGTGTGTGTGTGTATTCTGGTTAAAATGCAATTTTCTGGGTAGATGAAAATCTCTAGATAAATAAACAGTGATGAGTCACTTTACAAAATGATGCTGGGAAACACAAGTGCCCCCCCAATAGAGATTCCCAATGTCACTTAAGCCATTCACCAAAATAGGTTGTCCCCTTTGTGAATGGGTAACTAAAACACAAAACTCTTCTTTGATTTGTCTTTCAAGAGTGAATATTGTCCATTTCTCCTTCTGGGAAAATATCTGGATCTTATCCTGCGTCTTTTAATTTCTTAAGTAATATGTCTATCCCCAGAAAGGAACAAAGTAAGTGAATAGAGAACCAGCTGGAAGACTGAGGGGGCTACAGACCAGAGGTAATGAAAACAGATGGGAGAACTTTTCGATTTAATTCAATTAACATTTATTAAGTACATACTATGTTCAAAGCACAATCCTACACTCTCGTGGATCTTAAGTTTACTTTCTTCTTGGGGCACATAGCATCTACACAGAGAAGTAAATACAAAGTATTCACAGTATAATACTAAGTAATATCAGGAAATTGAGAGCCATTAACAAGAGTTATGAACAAAGGCCTCAGTAGGCATTCAAGTTGTACTTTAAAGAAAGGCATTCTTAAAAAAGGGTGATAAGAAGCTGTATTACAGACATGAGTCATAGACCAAGCAAAGTGGTAAAATATGCAGATGTATAGGAAACTAATAGACTGATTTAACTGGAATGAAGAATATCTGGAAGTAAGTTACATAAAATGCACCTACACATCAGCTTCTTTCCAGAGTCTATCTCTCCCTCTACCTGAAGAAAATCTGGAACCTTATGTGTCCCTTATTGAAGCCAGAAACCCAAAGAAGTAGCATCTCTCCTCTCCCAAGCTCTTCCCAACACAGCTCCTCAAGCAGTCATGGAGCATGGAGTGATCATTCTCTCTCAGTGTGGAGAACTTTGTCCATTTGGGTTGGAATCCCAAGTTACAGAAGTAAGAATAGAGAGGTTTGTGGGAGGCAGACTGTGGAGTCTTTTGTCTACAGATTTTGTTTTTCTTCTAGAGATAATAGAGAATCATAGATTCCTGAGTAGGGAAATTTCATGATCAGTGATGTGTTTCAAGGATATGAACTTAGCAAGTAGTAAGAAATTGGATTAGAGAGGGGAGGTGGAGTGAGAAAGTTGGAGACTACTGCTATAGTACAAGGAGGAGATGAAGGTCTGTACTTTGTGTAATAGGTACATGGTTAGAGAAAAGGAATTGTATATAAAGTGGTTGTAAAGTTATAACTGACAAAAATTGGCAACTAATTACATATGAGATGAAAAATAATAATAAACTAAAATTTTTGATAGAGAGGAAGAGAGAGGGAGAGAAGAAAGAAAGAGTGGGAGAGAGGGAGCAAGGGAGAGTTAAGGATATATTTAAGGCTAAGAAACAGGTAGATGATAACTGCTTCAATAAAAATAGGGTAATTTGGGGGGCAGCTGGGTAGCTCCGTGGATTGAGAGTCAGGCCTAGAGACAGGAGGTCCTAGGTTCAAATCTGGCCTCAGACACTTCCCAGCTGTGTGACCCTGGACAGGTCATTTGACCCCCATTGCCCACCCTTACCACTCTTCTGCCTTGGAGCCAATATACAGTATTGACTCCAAGACAGAAGGTAAGGGTTTAAAAAATAATAGGGTAATTTGGAGGAAGGATTGGTTAAAAGAGAGAATATACATTCCATTTTAGACACATGGAATTTGTACCGAACCACAATATACTATATAAAAATAAAAATTATTATTATTAAATTCGATAGCTTTACCAATGGATTCTAAAAGAATACCAATGGATTCTTTTAGAAAATAAAATTGCTTTGTAGGTGACAGACTATTAGGAATAGTAAAATAAACTTTAAAAATTGGTCAGTTGAAAGAATGTATTAAAGCTTTTGTAAAGAGAGATAATGGATCAGGGGACACTGGACAGATTTTGGGATGGCCTAAGAGACAGTCACAAGCATGGAGTCAGAGGGGCAGGTTGGGACCCTGGAGCTCAAATCTCACCAGGGAAAGCAGAGAGGATGCCACACAAAATCATCATGACCAGAAGTATGGAAGAACTGGACTGGTAACTGGGGCTCAAAGAGCTAGAGGCTGAAGGAGTACTGGAGATAGTTCGAAAGCTTAGCTTGTCCTCAGACTCTACTTTGCCTCCTGAGGATTCCAGGCAAGATCCCCTAGGTGTAGGTGTGATGATGGGAATCCTGCCAGTCTCATTTCTCACCACTTCCTGAGAACCAAGGATGGAAAGGGTTTCAGCATCCCCTTCCTTAATAAGCTCATTTTAATTTATTAGCCTTGAAAATTATAATATATAGCTAGATGGTAAAGTGTTGAATGTTAGTCTTAGGAAAACATGAGTTCGAATCCTACTTCAAATGCTTACTCATTGTATGACCCTGTCCAAGGCACCATAAGCCTAAATCTCCTTATCTGGGAAGTGAAGATAAACACTTATCTCACAGGATTGTCATGAGAACCATATGAGGTAATATGAAGTGCTTTGCAAACCTTAAAAGGTCTATATTAATTCTCATTATAATATACTTCACTAGAGGTTTTGATGTTGCACTTTATTATATTGCTATCCTACCCACCTTCCTTCCACCAAAAACCACCCCACTCTTCATCTCTAATTAGATCATCTTGAATAAAAAGTCATCATCTATAAGCTAGAAGAAACCACACTATCTGTGGACAGTGGCAATTCATTCTCTTCAGGAGGCAAGAAGTTGTACAAAATAATTCATATGGCATTTTATACTTTTTTTAGGGGAAGGATAATGTTTCAGGTCACTTATGCTAGTGCCACATGTTTCCTGCCCCTGCTGTATGGATTCCTATGATGCCACTTCCTCACCCCACCTTCCATCCAAAGCTTGACCCAAATTCTAGAGTAGATAATCATATTCATTTAGAAGAAAGGATCAGGTTTGGCAGGGTGGAAGAAGAATAGGACATCCATAGGGATGAGGTTCATGATACTCTTTCAAATCCTCCTATAACTCCCAGAAAAAAAAAAATCGCATTTGAGAAATGCTATGGACTGCAATATGGATAAGTAGTAGAAGTCTATGGCCCTCTCCCATTCTGAGACTCTGCTCCTCACCAAAATCCAATGTGGTCGGCCTCCCTCAACCTCCATCCTTACCACCCCCTACACACACACACACACACACACACACACACACCACAGAGTATCCTCCTAGGGATTATATCCGCTTACATCCACACTCTTTATAATCACCAGCTGTTCTGAATCTCTACAGGCCTCTTCTGCCTTCTGGATACTCTCATTGTTCCATTCAATATCATTCAACATCACCATTGCTTCCATGGTACTGTGAGAATGGAATAGGATGGGAAGAAAAAAATCAGAGGGAAAAGTAATAGGGAGGGAAAGGAGTTGGGGGAGAGAGAGGGAGAGAAAAAGAGAGAAGTGTTGAGAAAGGGGGAAGGAGGAGGGAAGACATTTAGTTGAATGAAAAATAAATAAGTGGAAGAAAATATTTGCAAGAAAAAGAGAGGAAGGATACAGAGAACATAAGAAAAAAGGAAAAGGCTATCAAAAGGAATCATGCCTTGCTCCCCCTTCCTCCCATTGCTGCCATAGAATAGATCTGAGGCTGCCCCCAACTTACTCTGAAGCCTCTTGACCCAATTCCCGGACAACATCAACAATATTTGGCATGCCCATGCAGCTGGAAATATTGTTTCGGGGATAGTAGAAAAGGAAGATCAAGCACATTTCGTTCATGGTGCTAGGGCCACCCTAGGGAGGAAAAGAGCAGAAAATAGAAGAGTCTCCAATTTCTCTGCAAGATGAGGACAGTGCTCCATTAACTCCTAGGATGTCAGGTTCTCAAGACTATACTAATCCCATAATAACACAATCTTTAATAACATCTTTGGGTTCATCCCTGTGTTGAGTCCAAATATGGCCATCTAGCTTGATTCATTTGGGTATTCACATCAGCATGTGGATAGAAAAAGAGATATTCAGCTCCCAATGATCCATGACAGAACTGGGGAATAATGTAAAGGATCATCTAAATTCATCATATAATTCAAATACCAAACCTCTTAACCTTTAAAAGGCACTATGAGTCCCACCCCCTACAAAGCAGATTTGGCTTCTGATTTCATTAACTTCATTCTGATATTGAAATGACCTTCCAATGGAAGGAGAAAGGGAATAAACATTTATTAAGAACCTTACAATCTTCTAGGCATTGTATTAAGCACTATACAAATATTATTCCATTGAGTCTTTCAACAACCCGGTGAGGTAGATGTTATTATTATCTCCACTTTACAGTGGAGGACACTGAAGTAGAAAGAGGTTAGGTGTGTCAGAGCTTATATGTGACTGAGACCAAATGTAAACTAGCATCTTCTTGACTCCAGTCCCTTTTTGTTGTTGTTGTTCTCATCGTCTTAGTTTTCTTCATTGTATACTGAGCTGAGATCTGTCTCATTTTGACACAGAAGCTGACTTTCTCTAGAATGACTATTAATCTCACAGGGAGGGATTATGGGGAAGAGGATACAGAAGCCTAAACACTTACAAAAGTGAGCGTGGTACGGTCCAGGGTCTGGTAGTCACACTCCACCAACAGCTCATCTCCCTAACCAAAGCAGAGCATCAATATCAGGTCTAAGAACCCCAGGGTTAGAAGGGACTCTGAGGGTCATGTTGCCCACTATCTACAACCCAAGAACACAGTCACATCAGCCCCAGAGAATGAAACTATGAAGAAGTCATGAGTTCATTGGATCTCGGCTTTGGGGCATCCTGGGTATACTCACATATAGGGTGTATGTGTGTGTGTTTCTATATGTCTGTATTTATAATATATACATGCACACATATACATACATTTTCTGTGTACACATATCTGCACAAAATGTTCATATATATGTGTATGTATACGTATACATCTGAATGTGCTTAATAACCATTTGTTGATTAATGTTCTGGAGGAACCCACCATCTTAATCACCGTCTCCTCCCTCACATCTCGGACTTCTTGCAGGTTGAAGTCATAGGCATCATCCTTGCAGATTATCCGCAGCTGAGAGCCATTCCTGAGGCAGGAGGTATGTCACCCTGCGAATATTCCTGGGCAGGAGCTAATTTTTTTTTCATTCTTTCTCTTTCCACACAATATTCAGCAAAAGGGGCAGGAGGAAGATTAATAAAAGGGGAAAACAAAGGAAGCAGGTAGGGAGAAGGGATGAGAAGAAATTATAATGGCTTTTCAGCAGAGAAAATGGGGTGGGATAGTTAGTAACTCTCTCCTCAGAAACCTGAACCTATATACTCCCATTTCACCCTTTTCTTACCTGTACTGCACAGCCTTGAGTCTTCTCCCTGACAGATGGGTGTGAAGCATGTAGCCCTGGACCTGTAGGTCAGGAACTGGCTGCCCATTCATCTGATACATAGGGGAGGGCAAGTGTCATTGAGATCTTTTTCTATACTAGTGCCTTCCCCCTTGAAGATTACCTTTGTATTACCTATTCTGTATACATCCCATCTGGACCTCAGTATACCCTCTATACTATCTTCCCCATTAGAATGTGAGCTCTCTTGACAGTAAAAATTGTTGGTTTTACTTTGTAACCCCAGTGCCTGGCATGTGGTAAGCATATAAGAAATGCTTACTCACAGACTGGCCACTCTCCAACCATGAGCTTTGGAACTCCTCCCCATTTCCCTGGACTCCATTGCCCCTTCCTGCTCTTCCCTAGAGAGAAGCCCAATTCAGAGAAGTGGAAGAGCTACTTAAGAAAACAAAGAAAAGCATGGCCATTGGAGAATTGGAGAGTTTGTTTTCATTGGAGATTGTGAAAATGATGCCCCCTCTCAGCTTTCAAAATTATAAACGTGAATTTGCTCACTGAATTCAGAAATCTCAGAACACCATGAGATATGGCTCTGAAGTAAATAATAGAAGTGAATTTAGAGTTAGGGAGAAGGACTGAACTTGGGATGCCACAGTCACGCAGTTGGCTCAGATAAGAAAATTTCTATTAGTGCAGGTCAGCACCTTCTCTGTATTTATAGTTTTAACCCCGGGGGTTCTTAATGTTTTGGGTGTGTACCATGGTCCCTTTGGGTAGTCTAGTGAAATCTATGTAACTCTCTTTTTGAGCCCCTAGTCTTTTTTTTTTAAACCCTTGTACTTCGGTGTATTGTCTTATAGATGGAAGATTGGTAAGGGTGGGCAATGGGGGTCAAGTGACTTGCCCAGGGTCACACAGGCTAGTCTTTTTTAAATGCATAAAATAAAATACACAAGATTACAAAAAGAAGCCAATTCTATTGAAGTGAAGAGGTCACACAGACCTCCTGAAATCTATCCACACATCCTCAGGTTAAAAATCTTGGTCTAGGAGAGTTGCCTATAGGACTTAGCGGTTAAGCAACTTGCCTAGGGTCAAGTAATCAATATATTCCAGACATTCTTGACTCTGAGGCCAGCCTTCTATCCACAATGCCATAATGACTCTTGTAATCTTCTTGAAGATGTCACCTCAAGAGTTACATACATACCCCAAACTTCCCACTTCCATTCAGTAATGGCTTGGAGAATAACTTTCTATGTACTAGGACAATCAATCTACTGATCATTGAGCATTAATGGAATATCTATGATAGATTGGCAGAGATCAGGCATTGTTTGTGGGGATGTAGAATGAGACAACCAAGGAAATAGTGCTTAATGCCTTGGCAATGAATTCGGAGAACTCATTGTCCCAAACAGTAGTGCTAACAGTCAGTATAATTCTATGGTAGGGAAGTTTGAACAGCTATGGAATGGCAAGAAAAAGAGAAGCTGGGTCATAACACCTGTAGCTAGGCTTTAAAATATAGTGTCTTACAGTTTACCAAATGTTTTACATCTCAAAAACCTAACATAGATTTTGTATTATCAAACCCACCTTTCAAAAGAAAAAGTGGGGTTCCAAGGTCTCTTGCCCAAAGACTGAATCAGGGGACTGAATCAACACTAGAATTTAGGTCTTCTGACTCTGAATCCAATATTCTTTCCACTAAAGGTTGAGGTCAGAAAGAATAATAATTCTCTTCTTGAGGTCTCTATTTGCAACAGATTATTATGATGGATAAACCAGAGTGCTGGTTTGGTGATTCTAATGTATCCTACATCTTCATCTAAGTCCATGGAGATGAACAAGGGTCAGACAGTGGAATTAGGTCAATCCCCAAACATGGCATGAACAGAAAATCAACAGAGAAGAAGGATCCTCTAAACTCACCTCTTCAAATTGGCCAGTTTTGCAGAGACCAAAGGAGCTGAAGTTCTGGGCTCCTGGGGGAATGAAGTGTATGGGGAAAGTGAAAAAGCCTAGTTGGAGAACACCAACATCATAACGTCGAAGCTCTGGGGTGTAATAGAGACGGATGCCAGAAGAGTCATAGACACCTATGGGGGAGAGAAGTGATTGGGTGATGGGAGACTTGAAAAGCCAACCAAGACAGAATCCCAGCTCCAATGCATTAGACTTCCTCCATCTTTTTACTAGAACTTCTACTCTATAATTAAATAGGACTGGAGCTGAAGACATACACCTGGGTCAGAACAAGAGGCAGTTAAGATAAAGAGATAGAATTAGTTGCTTTCATACCTAATAACTGGGTCATTTAGAGAAAGAATCCTCTAATTTTGACCAAAAATAAAAACAGAGTAGAATTAGCAAAGGAATCCAGAATGACAGGCAGCTGGGTAGCTCAGTGGAGTGAGAGTCAGGCCTAGAGACAGGAGGTCCTAGGGTCAAACCCGGCCTCAGCCACTTCCCAGCTGTGTGACCCTGGGCAAGTCACTTGACCCCCATTGCCCACCCTTACCAATCTTCCACCTATGAGACAATACACTGAAGTACAAGGGTTTAAAAAAAAAAAGAATTCAGAATGAGAAAAAATATAGAGCTGGAAAGAAAATTAGACCATAAGATCTAGACCAAAGGAAATCCCTTTAAAAATGATCTCTTGGGGGCAGCTAGGTGATTCAGTGAATAGAGAGCAAGGCCTGGAGTCAAGAGATCCTGGGATAAAATATGAACTCAGACACATCCTAGTCCTAGATGTGTGACCCTGAAAAAGTGACTTAACTCCCATTGCCTAGACCTTGCCTTGAAACAAATATACAGTTCTGATTCTAAGATGGAAGGTAAGGGTTTTTTTTTTTCCCCAATGATCTCTTAGCCTTATAGCAACAACTAGTTGAGGCAAGGAGCACCAAAAAAATAACTCCCAAATCAACTTTATAGTTTATCATAACAAAATATTATAATATTAAAATAAACTCATTGGAGATTAAAAAAAAAAAACTCTTTGGAGGAAGGGAGTGAAATAGTTGCTCTCAAGGCTTGAAAATAGTTTTAAACTATTTAAACTAGTTTAAACTATTTAAACTTGAAAGATGTTTTAAACAATGATTTGGCATCTTACTGCTTTAATATTGTTTTTTTCTAATTATGATCCTAATTATGATCATTAATAACTAGTTGTTCTTATCCATTCCAAGAAGTATATATGTTGCATTTTATACTTTCTAAGTTCTGGCACCTTGGGCAAAGCCCAATTTGCCCCATTCCAGTTAGGTTTCTGCTTGGATTGAATGAAACTGGATTCTGGAACCATATTATGCATCTATAATTAGTCTATCTGTATATAGTTTATTTATTTCTTTAGAATGCTCACGTCACCTTCAACCTGATCTGGCATAATAAACCACTGGCTGAGTGCTATATGGCTGATGGCATTATTGAGGAGACATTTGGGAAGAGGTAAGACCTTTAGAGTTTTGAAAGAGTCCTTAAAAATTATTTGATCTAACCACTTTCATTGTTGCAGATGAGGAAATTTAGGGCTAGATAGAAGAAATGACATGCCAAGGACACACAAGTAGTGACAGATCTGAGCATATAACTCAGGTCTTCTCACCTCTATTTCCAGTACTCTTTATATTATCTCCCAAAGATGTCATTCAACTAAGCCAAGCTTGAGGTGGTTAAAAACAGTCTAGTTACCAACTGTAAAAGCCAAGGCCCTTCCGTTGGGGTATAGCTGACACTCTATCTCTTCTAAAGATTAAAAAAAAACTATATATGAAAGTTTAAAAAACAAAAATTGGAATTTGAGTTAGAGAGTCACAGTTTGAATCTCGGCCACTACTAACTGCAAGCCATTTCTTCTGTAGGTCTTAGTTTCCTCATCTACAAATGAGGATAAGACAAGATATACCCAAAGTTCTCTTCAGGTTCTAAAGTAAAGTCTATAACTCTATTTATAGCTATGGTTCATTTTCCATCTTTCTCCAGATCTACACAAAACCCCTGATTATGATTTTTCTTCCCACATTCATCTAATTCTTTCCTCTTACCTGTCAGACCATTGAAGTTGCTATAGTGAACCTCCAACCGGATCCACTGAGGGTCTAGAGGAGTCCCCAAGGAGTAACCCACTTCATCTGGCAACTGGTAAATCTTTAAGGTAGGGCAGTGGTTATAATGAGAAGAAAAATGTCAAGTGATTCTTTGGTTTTCATTTCAGAGGTGCTCATAATAAACATGATTCAGCATGCACCCTCTAAAAGTTCTGACCTTATCCAGTAGAGGCTATCCAGGTCTTTAAGCCCCAAATTGACACATGGACATATGGAACAGGCTAGGGAATAGTTATTCACCATCCACTATAAAGGCAGCCCTCAAAACTTAATAGTTTGATTGGTTATCTAATCTTCTGTTGTTTTTTTTTATCCTTTAGACATCCATTCTCTCCATTCCTCCATCTACTTGTGTGGCAACCTGAATTACCCCACCTTCTAATCCACTCCCACAAGGTCTTATATCTCACATGTCAGCTCTTACCCATTTGTTCCTCCCAATCCAAAAGTCCTCAGCTACCAATCTGTCAACCCCTTAGTCTTTTAGTACCTTTCTTCTTCAATTCCAGCTTTCTTACCCATGACTCTCCAGTTTCTAAACTAACAACCTCCCATGACTGTTTATTCTCTGCCCTGTCTGAGGACTCACATTGCCCCCAACAGCCCAGCCTATGACGACCTGGGAGCAAAGGGAGAAGGCAGGGTCACCACCGTAGCAATCACTCATGCCTGTGGGGAGGGAACTGGCATTACCACAAGCATAAACCAGGATGTGGTGTACCATCGTCTCATTGTGGGGGGTCAGTTTCCCCTCAAACTAGAAACAGTGAGGAAAGAAGAAAGAAGAAATAGGTGGTCTATGTGAGCTCTTCTCCTTACTACATTTCCAAGCCAAACCACAAAGAAATTAAAATGAATGGGCTATGTCTTTCCATGTGGAACTATTTTCCATCCCATCTTTCAAGCCTTTGAAGTGAGAAGAGATCCCACCAAATCTCTTTGTCTCCAAATAGATACATTTTCTTGGACACTGCCTCTTCATATAACTTAGAGCCCAAATTGCCCCCTTTCTGCCCATGGTCTGGTCCTCAGTCCCACCTTGTAGATGTGATGTTTCTTGTTAACAATAGGCAGAGGAAGAAAAGTACAGATATAGGTTGTATCATCTTCTGGTATGAGAAACTGTGTGGAGGAAATAGAGATGGCAGCTTAGCCCTGTAGTAAGTATGGGAAGCAGTCAACAACAGGAATTAATGGATTTTTCTATGAGAATAGGATAAAAAATCATAAGGTATCTGAGGGTGAAAAATAACCAGCTTCTCTGTGCCCCGCCCCCATCTCTGCCTGAATCTCTTAAGGACACAGAAAACCCACTGGATTGCAATGCCTGACCCTCCTACCCCATATGCTTTCTTATATTTATATATATATACCTACTTATGTTTAGACACTAGGAAAGGGGTCTTGCAAGGTCCAGAGAACTGATGATGAAGGAAGGAATTGTAGTTCTGGGGTAGAGGGAAGTGGGGATGGGTCTCACATCAGTAATCTCCAAGTCATATATGTAGGAGATCTCTGGGGCCTTTAGATCATCAGGATGAATCATCTGCAGCAAGAAGATAGATTTGACAAAGGTCTTATCCCTTTCTAGCTGTACTATGTCATTCAACCCATAGGCTGCCAGGATCCGGATAGTGTCATCCTAGGAGTGGAGGAAATCAAGACAAGTCAAATTAATTTTCCTTCAGAAATCAGCAAAACGTCTCTCTCTGTCTCTGTCTCTGTCTCTCTGTCCCTCTGTCTCTCTGTCCGTCTGTCTGTCTGTCTCTGTCTCTCTATCTCTCTCACACACAAAACACACATGTATACACTCATATACTTACTCATATATACATATAAAAATCTATACAAAATTTCACTTTGCCTATAAATGAACTTATGTACCTAATCATATACACACATATATACAATCCTATATGTTTGTACATGTACATTCACCTTTATATACATACACACCTATATACACACTCACTCAAACATACACCACATCCATAGGTACTTATATTACAGAATTGTCCATGTAAAGTTATTTACCCATCCCAGTGTACATATATATACTCCATACACAACAATGCATAAATATAAATATGCACCACCTCCCCACATATACATGCACAGCTATTGATTTGCAATCACTTATACACAAACATGTAACAAGTCTATAAACACACTCACCCAAACATACCCAGCAGATGCCCCAGGCTCAAGGAATTGTTTGAACCCATACTCCACACAAGTGTCCCTAATGTTCCCAATTTGGGATTGGTAGAGCTGGGGTAGAATAATTGGCTAAGTGTGCATTAAGCTTCCCCCACCCCCATCTCCCTCTCCATTCTTCCCTTCCCTGTTCCTCTCCATTACTGTAATGTCCTGGTCATGGAGGTCACAGGAGCGGAAGGGCCTGGAGAAACGCATGGTGGTATAGACAACATCCTGAGTCAGAGACAGCAGCTTAGCATCCTGACTCCCATCCTCTTCCAAGGTGTCATCATCTAGAACATGCTGGTCCTGTGGTAAGGACATCCAGGAATAGGAATATAGAGGGGTGACAGAAGAGGAGGTTCAGCTTAAGAACATAAGCACCCCCATCCAATGTCAGACTCATGATCCATCCAGCCCAGAATTTTGTCTTTTATAGTTACACCAGGAGAAGGCATGGAGGTTAGACTCTTGATTCCTCTCTCAAGGAAGGGGAATGCTATGAGAAAAGATCAAAGAAGAAAGCCTAGGAAAGCAAGAGACAGATAGTAAAAGGGAAAATCTCAAAGCACATCCACAGAGGCTCACACACAAATACACACTCAAGGAGAGGGAAGAGAGGGATGGAGGCAGGGGAGAAGAGTCAGTATGGAATTATTGAAAAAAGCACTGAGTTTGGAGGCTGGAGACCTTGGAACATCTTTATACTCACAGAAAAGTACATGTTGCCATCAGGCAGGATGCCCCCAACTACTAGGTCAGCCCCGACATTGCTGTACCGATTAGTGACACCGAGACCTACCCAGCCAGCTGTCCGCACCTGTAATTCAAAGGTAATAATTTCAGTCTTAATGTCAAAGTCCCAGCGTAGATACATAACATTGGAGGGATCCAAGAATCTAGAGAAGCGCAGTGGGACTGTAGGGCCAGGAGTGACACTGGAAGCAGGGGTAACCAAGACCAAGAACATGAATAGCCTGAGAAAAAAGGCACTGGTCATGTCTCCTAGAGATTGGGGCATCTGTCATTAGCCCTAGGTGTTAGCAGAGCTTCCTTTTGAAAGGACCAGAGATAAGCATCATGCAACTGAGTGGCAGCAGACACAAAAAGGGCAAGAAAGCTGCCATATCTTCAATCTGAGCAGGACAGGATCATGGGATTTAGACTAGAAGGGATAGTAGAGATAATCTAATCCAACTTCCTCATTTTGTAGTTGAAGAATCTGAGGCCCAGCTGCCTTACTTCCCATCTGGCAGCACATTGAAAACCTGCTTCATTCACTGCCAAGAGAGAGAAGAGAGATCTGCATCATCCCTTTTATATTAGAATTTAGTTCCAGCTCAGCACCACCTGAGTCATTATTAGTCCTTTGAATTTCTTTCCAGGGAAAGCAATTTATCCAAGATCCCAAAGGTAGCAGAAATAGGATTCAAATCTATGACCTTTGACTCTAAATCAAGCTGGATTGTCCCAGGGGATAATCTTCTTGTCTCTACTCATTTACACATGGTCCCACATGCCCCCCCCCCCATTTAATCCTTACAATAAACCTTGGGATATGAGGTGTAGTTAAAGAAACTGTATATTTAGCCTGGGAGCCAGTAGCCTTAAGGAATGATATTTGTCATCAAATATTGTTGTTAGTCCTTCATTTTGAAGAAGACCAATGACATTATAGAATGATATCTTGACTCATATTTAAATTAGACTTAAGTAAGGCAGAGTTGCACAAAGCTATCAGCTTCATCCTCTCTTCCAGTCACTGAAGTCAAGTGGCAAGAGAAGAATCATATGATTGGCAGTGGCCAGGGAGATAGTGGATGACCTGCCATCTTCAATATATGGCCAGACTCTAAGTGCTCTGTAGAGCCTGCTTTATGGTCATTAGAACGAATTGTTCAAATTCACCCATTCCACCAGGAGAAGTCTTGAGGGTGTACATCCCCATAAAACAAGAAAGGGTTTGAGGACTGTCAGTTACACTCAACCTGCTTTAGCCTTTTCTGCCAAGACAATTTTACCATGGTGTGGTATCTGGGCATCATGCTACAGCTTTTGGAGCCACAGGTGAGAGCCTAGACACATAGACCACATAGACACCAAAGGAGAGTCAGTCATCAGATATTGAAAGGACTGGTGTGAAAGAGGGTTCAATTGATTCTAATCATCTTCAAGTACAAGTTGGTCACACAAGGTGACATCTGAAGTCCCTTTCAACTTTTCTAAGATATTGTAGGGTGCCAGAAGGCAGCTATGATTCAAGAGTAAAAGCTAGAGAGGCAAATTTCAGCTTAATAGTAAATAACTCTCTAGACAGCACTAGAGCTGTCCACTAGTGAAATAATACACCTTGAAAAGTAGTGAGCTCTCCATTACTGGAAGTGTTTGGACAGAGCCAATATGACCATTTGTATGTCTAAAAGGAGACTAAAACCTCTATGCTGAGCATGAGTTTGGATTAGATTGGTCTCTGCCCCCTTTTACTTCTAATATTTTATTATGATTTTCTATCCCCCTAGAGAGACAATGTGGAGTAATGGATAGAGAGCCAGCCTCAGGGTCAAGAGGACATAGCTTCAAATATCACTTCTGACACAGACAGGCTATGTTGCTTAACTCATCCATGTTTTGGTAGCTCTTTAAAACTAAAAGTTGAGGTTACAATTTGCATTGGTAGGACAACAAAGAATTCCCTCTACTAGAGAAACCAGACTTCCCTGTCCTTTCTCCCATGTTTTAAACAAATGGATTCCACCGTGAACAGTGGAATGAGGGTTTAATCCACTGTGAACCTGACAAAGTGTCTTATTATCTGGTTCATCAAAGATAGAAGATCACAGATCTATGGTTGCAAGGAACCTCAGAGGCCATCTCATCCAACCCTCTCATTTTACAGATGAAGAAACTGAAGCCAAAGTGGGGGACATATTATATGACTAAAGTCACAGGACAGTAAGCATCAAATGCAGTGACTGAACACAGGTCAAGAGTTAGAATTCTTTCTATTGCGATACATTCCCCTCCCTTATCTCCCTAAGAGGTTTTGGGATTAATCCTCCTAGATTTTCTCTCTGCTCAAGATCTTTTCTGGAGTTGGAATTACACTGGTAGACTGGTAGATCACTATTTATATTGGTAGATCTCTAATTGTAATCCCATTCTCCTCTTAGTTAAAACTCTTACCTGGGACATACTCCTCCTGTCTAACTCATTGATGATGCTCCGTATAATAAAACTGATCTACCCCAACCAACCACAAAAGGTCCCCACAGCCTCTTGTAAACAGAGATACAAGTCCTTGCCTTAGAGCAAGATAGGATTCTAGGGATATTCTGTGAGCTGAGAGAAGAAATAAAGGCCTTAAAAATAGGAGGGGAGACTATTTCTAGTAACTGGAGCTGTCCAAAAGTGAAATTAACTTCTAGAAGAAGGCCTTGACAATCTCAAGCAGAGACTGGAAGATCATTTGTTGGGTGTGTTATAGTGGAAACTCCATTTGGGCATGGATTAGATTAAGTTGATGCTGAGATCCGTTCCAACTCTTAAATTCTCTGATTCTGTTTTCATAAAAATCTCTTCTAATTCTAAAATATGTTCCTCTCTGAATCTAACTCACCTACAATATGGGGGAGAAGGCAATAATACTTGCCTCACAAGGCTATTGTGGGGAAATTGGTTTATAATTCTGAAAACACTATAGAAATTAGTTATTATTACAATTTTAAGAGACAGAGTTTAAGGGGCAGCTAGGTAGCACAGTGACTAGAGCTCCAGACTTGGATTTGGTTGGATCTGGGTTCAAATGTGGCCTCAGATGCTTCCCAGCTATATGACCCTGGGCAAATCACTTAACTCCATTTGCCAACCCCTTGCCCTTTTTTATCTTAGAATTGTTACTAAGACAGAAAGTAAGGTTTTAATTTTTTAAAATAAGTGACAGATTTCAGAGGACCTAATATGGACAAGCTGGGAAATAAAAAGGTGGTAAAAAAATTTTAAAAAGAGGACAAGGTGAAGATGGAATAAGAAATGAGCTATAGATCATAATGAGTCTAGATGTTTCACTACCTCCTTGTGTAAGTTATCTTTTTTTTTACAATTAGGCAACTAGGTGGTGCAATGTATAGAACACTTTCAGCTGCCTCTGAAAGCATCACTTTTAAGCCTCCCACCTTTTAAAAGACTTCCAATCAGGACTACAGCAGCTTAAGAAAGAGGAACTGGAATCTGGCCTCAGACACTATCCATATGACTTTGGGCAATTTGCTTAACCTGAGTTTGTCTCAGTATCCCCATCAGTAAAATGGGGAGTTAATAGTCCCTATCTCCAGAGTTATTTTGAGGGTGAAATGAGATAATAACTGTGCAAAACATAGTTCTTGGAACATAGTGCCATATAAATCTTGTTATTATTATTGATTGAATTTGCCATCTTTGAGCTACATTTAAGTAATAGTTGTGTGAATGGATGATATCTCTCAGGAGTGGCCTCAAGGAAGTCACTGTTATTACAGAATTGTTTCTACAGGAGTGTCTCAAGGGACATAGGAGATGGTCTAGTGGAATTAGCACTGGACTTGCAATCAGAAAATTTGGGCTCAAATCCCACCTTTGTCACTTAATTATCTGTGTGACCTTGGACAAATCACTTAATCTTTCTGAGCTTCAATTTCTTCATCTGTAAAATGAGGAGGGTTAGATTAGATGTCCTCCAACATATCTTTCATCTCTAAACCTATGATCCTGTGACCTTTCCCAATCTTGTTTCAATTGTTCTAATTTTTCTTTTCATCACTGGGTGCTTGCTTGCTCTCTCTCTCTCTCTCTCTCTCTCTCTCTCTCTCTCTCCCTCTGTGTGTGTGTGTGTGTGTGTGTGTGTGTGTGTGTGTAAATAAATGCCTTTACCTAATTCAGGCAAACATGGCCCATCCCCAATCAAAAACTAATGGCTGAGAAAGTGTCTGATATCATGATACCAAGGATTTACACCCTAGGGTGGATTTAAGACAATGTTTCCCTTCCTTAAGAGGATTTGCATTTCAAGTTTTATCTCTATTTACATAATAACTGGGTTTGTACTCCCTAAAGAGATTTCAAGGATCAATGAACAGATAGGGAAGAGACTTGACAGGAGAAATTTTAAGGTCTCAGCAGATCACCCCTCCTACTGTTACAAATAATTCTCTCTCTCTCTCTCTCTCTCTCTCTCTCTCTCTCTCTCTCTCTCTCTCTCTCTCTCTCTCTCCTCTTTCTGTCTGTCTGATTGTCTATCTCTGTCTCTGTCTCTGTCTCTGTCTCTCCTCTTTCTGTCTGTCTGATTGTCTGTCTCTGTCTCTGTCTCCCTCTCTCTGCCTCTCACTGTCTCTCTCTGTCTAACTTTCTCTGACTCTGACTCTGTCTCTCTGTCTCTCTATCTCTCATCTCTC